>NC_028355.1:35262521-35279261 GCF_000741045.1 Vigna radiata var. radiata | reverse complement strand
ATCATGTATCCCATACCAACAGAGAAAGGAAAAAGAAACACTTTGTGTAAAGGAAAAAGGACAAGGGTTAGGCAAGGGTTTATGATTTTTTTTTTCAATTGGGGCAATAGGAATGACAGAGAAAATGTTGGAGAGAGAGATGAAAGAGAAAGGGTTGAGAGGAATGAGGGAGGTGAGTAAGGGTTTGGGAGTTTCGTTTTTTTTTTTTTTTTAGAGTTTTGAGAATGAAAATTATTTAAATATCCTTTACCTTAAAACTTAGAATCCATGATAAATGAGGATATTTTTGTCTATTATAATCCGGTACACATTGTTAAAACGTACCAACTGAAAAACAGGCGCGTGTTAACAAACCCCTATATATATATATATATATATATATATATATATATATATATATATAACAAAATATATTGTATATATTTAATATATATATTTAATTTATTGACAATGACATTATTCTATTATTTATTTATTTTTATCATGTGTGTAATTTTTATTATTTATATTAGTATTATTATGTTATTACCTTATTATATTAATAAATATTATTATGTATTATAATATATTATTATATTGTTAAAAGTCCATAAATTTTGAAACTTTTGGACTTTCACATTTGTTTCCGTTTCAAATATGAATTATTTTGAAATGTTAGAACTTAAAAACATGTCAAAGTTGTTCATAGACATTTTAAAAAGCTTGAATTTTTTTATATATTTTTTGTTTTAAATTTCAAATTTAAAATTTGTTACCATGTTTTTACAATTTATTTATGATTCCGAATTTCAAATTCAAACTTTGTTACTATATATTTTAAATTTTAAAATTTTTATGTTATTGACAATATGAACCTTAATTTTAAAATATATTAAAATTGAATTCATTATTTACTCTTTTATCTTTAAATTTATATTATTATATAATAATATTATTTTATTATATTATTGTTTCGGTTAAGTAAGGTCGATGGACGATCGTCTTCTAGTCTGTTCCTGTTTCGGTTGAATTGGTTCAAGGGTTAGTCGTTCTTCCTTTTTCTACTTTTCTTCGGTGACCTAATCTTTTCCGAGAGCACAATCCACTTTGATGGGTTGTTGACCTGCAGAAGACACTTTGACGCTCAAGTCAGATATGTTTGATAAAGAGATCTTTATTGTATTAGGATAGAAAAATATTATGGTACTTGAACATTAATTGTATATTTATAGGGCTTATGACAACCAAGTCCGTTGATTAACCGTTAGTGCAATATATTTTTAGGCAATCAAACCCAATAATATCGTATACTTGTCAAGCGTAAAGCAATCTGACTTATTAATACCTATTAATTGTCCATAAATGACAATTAATTCCAATTGGTATATTTCATATAGTACATAAGCCCCCCAAGCCCAAGCAAGCTCTTTATTGAAAGAGGTGCATTGAGATTATTATGAGCTCTAAAATAGGTCGCTCAGGTTGTATTTAGGGAGTCTATTTTCGATGCGCTTTAAGTCTTCATTCCTTTCTGTACCAAGCGGCATACTCTAGGAGTTTCTTTGGATCTGTTTCCTGTGCAAGAAATTTTCACTCCAAAAAATATGCGTTAAACAAAATAAAGTAAACTCTTCAATATTTTATAATCTATTTTTATAATGAGAAGGTATTGGAACCTGATAAAGTTGAACGTAGGTGGTCCGAGCGGGAAAGGACTGGACTTCTTGAGTAGTTGATTGATAGGAGTTCTTTTTTGAACTATTTTCTTTAGGCCGAGCAGTAGGGATTCCCTTTTGAGAGCGACGAGCGGTAGGGATTCCCTTTTGAGCTTAAAAGCCCGAGAACCTTTTCCTACGTTGAGCGACGAGCGATAAGGACTCCCTTTTGAGCATAATAGCCCGATAGCATTTTCCTATGTTGGGCAATGATCGGTTGGGACTTCAGCTTGAGCTTAATAGCCCGAGAGCCTTTTCCCACATTGAGCAACAAACGGTAAGGTCTCCCTTTTGAGCATAATAGACCAAGAGCCTTTTTACTATGTTGGGCAATGATCGGTGGGGACTCTCTTTTGAGCTTAATAGTCCGAGAGCCTTTTCCTAGTTGGGAAATGATCGGTGGGGACTCCCTTTTGAGCTTAATAGTCCGAGAGCCTTTTTCCACATTGAGCAACAAACGGTAGGGACTCCCTTTTGAGCATAATAGCCCGAGAGCCTTTTCCTATGTTGGGCAATGATCGACGGGGACTCCTTTTTGAGCTTAATAGCCCGATAGCCTTTTCCCACGTTGAGCAACGAACGATAAGGACCCCTTTTCAGCTTAAGAGCTCGAGAACCATTTCCTAGATCCAGTGGCTGAGTGGTTTGTGCGTTGCGTCCTATTATCTGCACTGAAGAAAAATAACAATTCGAATTTGAACTTGTAAAAAAAAAATATTGTCAATAAAACCAATGCATTTATGAGGTTAGACAATTAATATCAAAATAGCCTATGCTAAAAGACCGAACGACCAAGCAAATAAGACAGGCTAGGCGGCGACTGATAGAAGTTCTTTTTCCAGAACGTTTCCCTATGTTGAGCGCGGAGTTCTTTTTCCAAAACTTTTTCCTCTAGGTCGGGCGGCGAATGATAAGATTTCTTTTTTAGAACTTTTTCCTGCGCAAGATATATTTTGTTGAAAATAGAATGGCCTAGTTTCTAAACCAAGAGGGGGTGAATTGGTGAAATACAAAATCAGAGTCTTTTTTAAAATCTTTTTCGTAAAAGAGAGAACTTTCAAAAGTTTCTTGAATTGCAAGGAAAAAAATAATTCAAGCACACCAGAAAATAGTTGACTACGTAAAATGTAAAGTCGACTTGAATGTAAAAGTGTAGGGATAGAGAAATCAAACAGAAGTTTTTATACTTGTTTGGTCAAACTGCCTACATCCAGTGTCCTTCTAATCCTAGGAACCAAATGCATTATAATGGTCAAGGTTTTTACAACAAGATTTCAATAGCGACCTCCATGTAACACCTCTCTAACCCTTTAACCAAAATATAGGCATATACACACAAAGAACAACAGCAAGATATCCCCTCTCCTATAGTCTTTAATCACTTTGGACAATCCTCAAAGTCCTAGAACGCAACACGTCCTCTTCCTGTAATCACAACAGGGTAGCCACAATCTTCACAAGATTGAGAGAAGTAGTTGATCACGTATCAGAAACACCTCTATGTGCAGTATGATCAATTTGTCTTTGAGCACAAACACTTTCTCTACAAGCAACTACCAAAGAATGATCTCCACAGTCTTTCTTGATGAGTTCTTGGAGCTTAGCACTTTCTGCAAATCTGAAAAGAATCAACAAAAACGTTAAAATCACAAAAGTTTTCTTCAGAAATCAAATTTGCATTTATAGTTTATCACAAAATTAACGCTCCTCTAGTCAATTATGCTATTAATGGAGTTAACTATACACAGTCAGATATAACAGTTATAACAAAAAGTAGCAATCAGACCAACTTAATTGATTACGCATTTAATGCAGTTGACTCACAATTAATGCTTAGTCAAGGACATAAAATTTAGTCGTTATACTTCACAAGAATTAATAGATTTTCAAAACATAACTAACTAAGTCGAATGGCTTGCGCACATAGTCGACTAAGTCACACTTCAATGTAGTTTTGAAAAACTTTCTTGTAGAATTATTCACAGAACACTTTGAAAAAGTTTGTGCAAAGCCACGAGTTTTAATCGACTTGCTTCATAATGAAGTCGACTTAAAATTATTGTTTTGCCACACAATATAAGTTCAAAAAAAGTGCATGTGGTTTTTCTTTTCCAAATCAAATGTTATGCAATCACAGATAATATCTCATGTAGTACACAATGAATTTGCATACAATGACAGAATCAACACAAACATGTTCTCAAGTAATCATAGACATGAAGGTTACGAACATGCAACACATATCAATACATGTATTATTAATAATGTGTTGTCATCATCAAAAACCAAAAGCTCTGTGAGATTGTAAGGTTTATCTAAACCAGTGCTCCCTTTATCAACAATCTCAACATTTTCACACACGAAATATGCGTTAAACAAAATGAAATAAATTCTTTATAATTTATTTTTGTAATGAGGAGCCATTACAACCTGACAAAGTTGAAAGTTGGTGGTCCAACTGATCCAACGGTAAGAAATTGAACCTTCTTGTGCATAATATTTTTACTCGCAAAATTATGCGTTAAATAAAATATTCAACATTTTATATTTATAATGAGATGGTATTAGAACCTGATAAGGTTGAATGTTGATCTGAACCTTCCTGCACATGATATTTTTACTCAGTAAAATATGTGTTAAATAAAATATTTAATATTTTATTTTTATATTGAGAAGTTGTTAGAACCTAACAGGGTTGAACGTTGGTTTGAACCTTCATGTGCAGGATACTTCTACTCACAAAAATATGTGTTAAATAAAATATTCAACATTTTATTTTTATAATGAGATGGCATTAGAACCTGATAAGGTTTAACGTTGGTCTGAACCTTCCTGCACATGATATTTTTACTCACAAAAATATGTGCTATATAAAATATTTAATATTTTATTTTTATATTGAGAAGTCATTAGAACCTGATAAGGTTGAACATTGGTCTAAACCTTCCTGAAAGTTCTCAAAACAAAAGACATGTTTTTAGAAATTATTATTAAATTTTTTGCTCGTGCAGTAAAACATAGTATTGATCTGAAGTAACGATGTCGAGACCGAGCGTGCATCTAGTTCCTCGTGGTTTCATGGGGATGCCGCTCTGCCCTACGATGGGTGCCAAAATGTTTTGGTTGAATTGGTCCGAGGGTTGGTCGTCCTTCCTTGCTCTACTCTCTTTCGGTCATTCAATCCTCTTTTAGAGCGTAATCCACTCTGATGGGTTGTTGACTGCAAAAGACACTCCGACGCTCCAGTCAAATATGTTTCATAAAGAGGTATTTATTTTATTAGGATAGAAAAAGATTATTGTACCTGGACATCAATTGTATATTTATAGGACTTATGACAGTCAAGTCCATTGATTAACCATTAGTGCAATATATTTTTAGGCAATCAACCCAATAATACCGTATATTTTTAAAGTATAAGGCAATCTTACCTATTAATACCTGTTAATTGTCCATAAATGACAATTAATTTCGATCAGTATATTTCATATAGTACAGCTTCGAATCTCAATCGTTCGCGTTCCTTCATGAGTTCTCTTCAAACCGATTAGTGTTTGACTTATAGAACAAGTCAGACAAGAAGGTTTTAATGAATTGAATTATGTCAAAAAGTGTATATCAAACCTATATTTATAGAGTTTATAATTATCAAACCTATTAATGGATTATTATTAGTCATTAAGATACCTGTTAACCGTCAATTAATGACCGTTACCCTATTAATCAGCTTTTAACTATCTTTTACAGATGTCTGTACCGAGCTGCCATGTCTCATCGGTAGTCAGTTCTCCTAAACATGTATCAATCGACACTCCAATACAACGCTAGAGGACATTTAATCAGTTTATCCTTGATGATAATTGCTCAAATAATCGTGCTCTAGTGTCGACACCTTGACCAAGCAGTTCAACCCAATTAGGCGACAATTACAAACCCCACCACAACTATTGAGTTGCTTGGGGCTCGGGAGACCTATGTACTATATGTTGTGTCGATCGGTACACATTTAGACGAACTGACTACCGATGGGGCATGACCACTCGGTACAGCTGTTAAAGGTAGTTAAAAGCTAATTAACAGGGTAACAATCATTAATGGACGGTTAACGGATATCTTAATGGCTAATAATGGTTAATTAATAGGTTTTATTATCATAAATTTTATAAATATAGGTTTGATACACTTTTACTTTTTGACATAATTCAATTCATTAAGACCTTCTTATGAAACATATCTACCTTATTTAGAGAGAACTTGTGAAGGAACGCCAATGATAGAGATTCAGAGTAGACCATAACAAGACAGTCATCCACTGACCCTACTTAACCAAAACAATTATGATTATTATTATTGTTATTATTATTATTATTATTATTATTAAATATTACTATGTATTATAGTATATTGTTATAAAATTACAAAGGATGTAAAATAGTAAATGATGTAAAAATATAAAGGATAGACCATGAAAAAAATGTAAAGAGTAGATTATGTAAAAATACAAAACATAAGAATGTAAAGAATATACGATCTAAACATACAAAAAAAAATAGACCATGCAAAAAAATGTAGAGTAGTTGATTGCAATTTTTTGCTTGGTGGGATTGAAAGTGTGGAAACAAATATATATATATATATATATATATATATATATATATATATATATATATATATATATATATATATATATATATATATATATGCATACACTCGTCTAATTAGTGTATAGAAAAATTCATCTAATGTGTATTAATAAACTTATCTAATTGTATAGATACATTCATCTAGTATGTATTGCTAGACTCAAACAGTGCATGGACAAATTCATTTGATGTGAATTAAGAGACTCAGATAATCATTAAATTGATATAATCATCTAATAAATAGGGTATGAACAAACTGGTCCAATGCCTATTAAATGACTCATCTAATTATTGTGTTCATCTAATTATTGTATGAACACAATTATCTACTATCTATTGTTAGACTTGTTTATATATGGACATATCATGTGATGTGTAGGGGTTCAACACTCACACATACACATAAGTCTCCATACTAATAAGATATTATCCGTTTTGGGTCAAACCCTCACGGATTTGCTTTTGGTATCACTCCAAAAGGTCTCTTATCAATGAAGGTATCTTATGTGTATATAAACTCATGTACATCTCTTATTTTTTCTATTAAGGACTTTGTTTGTACCCAATACTAGTCACCAACTATTGTATTCAATTTTTTAACGAAAAAGTTTGTCGACATGTTCTATATATTTTTTCTTATTTTTTATAGTTGGTGTGTTTAAAATATTTTGCAATAAATATAAGTTTTCCTTCTTTATTTTCTTTAAAAGTATTCACTCAATTTTATTATTTTAATTAAAATATTTTTGTGATTGAAAAGTAAAATATTAACTGTTATATATATAAGTTTGGTATTTGTAAGCTATAAGTAGTATATATTGTTTGATAAATTATATTTAAATTTCACTTTTAATTTTGCAAATTATATAAGTTAGTCAATAGGAATTAAAAATACAATAATAAATATAGAAAAATATCATTAACGTTTTAAATTATTTATTTATGTATGTATGTTGGACTCACATGTTAGAAAAACATTTTGACAAAATTATATTTTCTTTTTAGTCTTATAATTCTAACTTTAAGATGCTTGAAAGTTATCAATTTAAAACTTGAGTTTTAAGTAAAATGTGATAAAGCCTAAACCTTGAAAATCTACAGTTGATAGTTGATGAGAACGTGTCATGTATTAGAAGCATATATTGTCAAATTTCAACATCATATTTAATTGCATGTCAAGTTGTGGATGTGTTTAATTTTTTCTTTTAGGGAATTGTTTTTGTTGTCGGTTTAAAAAATTGCTTTTTTGTGATAAGTAATTGATATTTGTTCCTACTTATTGTACATTTTTTTGTCCGTTAGAGGAAGATAGATACAACTATCTTCTTGGGAACCCCTTCATTTTTATACATTATATGAACATTAATATATGAAAAGATGATTAATTTAATCATAATTACTTCAGTCACAAAACTCAGCGGTTTGCTAAGCATTTAAGTAATAAAAAAACCACAAATATTAAGTTTTAAAGTTTTATATAAAAGGTGGTGTTAAATATTTTATATAAACAATTTATATTTTGGAGGTGGTCAATTTTCTAACATATCCAATTTCAATAGTAGTATTAAAATAGATAAATTGACTTGTTATCTAATTCAAACAAAAACAAAAAAAAAAACAAGTATATTGCGTTGTGAATGAAAAAATTGAATATGATATAAGAAAAAAAAAATCTACAAACATTAAATTTTAAATTTTTATATGGAAACTAGTGTCATGTGTTTTATATACGTCTATCTGTATATAAATAACTCATATTTAAAGATAAATTCAAGCACATAAACCATATAATGGGTGGTTAATTTAATATTAAGAAAACTTTAAAGACTCTAATGCATAAGTTAATCTTATTGCTTTGTATCTGAACAAAACAAATATATGATGTTTTCAAACAGAATCTCGTATTCACAACCCATTATAATGCGAAGAATATTAACTAAACATTATAATGTGCACAACATCACACGTCTGTTGATAAAATTTCAAGCATTGTCTTTGTTTCACTGTCCATTTATTTCCTATCTCTAGCCTAATCCCATTATATAGAAAAACCAAAAAACAGAAAAATTGAACTAAAGCTTAGATTAGTGATCACTGTTCACCTACAGTTTTCCTTGTAACACGAATGTAGCAAAAGACAGCAGCAAAAGTGACAGTAACAAGGCCACCTAAGATCACACCCCCACCTGCCACTGACTTGTCTGTGGAATGATGTTTTGCTAGCCTTCTGATATCAGGAGCCTCAGCTTCTTCTGCTTTAGAGTCTCCCTCTTTCTGTGATGATGACCCTCTAGACTCACCAAGAGCCTCATCTACAATTTTGTCACTCAGCTGAACCTCGCTCTTGATTTTTACTTCCAAAGGACTAAGTCCTGGCATTGGAGCCTCGGACTCTAATGACAATGCATGAACCACAATGATTTTTGTTACAAGGAGAAAAACCAAACCAACCATGTTCATTCTGAGCAAACTATGTCAAGTCTAATGGATTTAGATCTTGTGGTGGCTGAACAAGGAGAGATTCAGAGAAGAGAAAAGAGGCAACTTTAAGGAGAATCTGATTGAATACACACGGGGTGGAGGGGGCTTTATAGAGAGGAATGAAGGGTGAAGATCTTTGTAGAGAAGTTGTGGAGAGAAACTTCTCCAAAAATGTTATGGGTCCCATGGATAATAAATATGCCATGATGAGAAAGAAGAGCTGCTCCATCTTAAGCATGGATGCACTTGTCTTGAAAATGAGACTTTTCATTTATTCACTACTTTTTTTTTTTTCTTATACAGAGATGTCAAAATGAGTCATTATTTGCGGGTTAATTGGGGTTGAATTGGTCCATTAATTCATTTATCTAATTTTATTTTTATTAAAATTTAATTTTAATTTTATAAAAATATTATTATTATTTTTTACTTGAAAAGATTATTTAGGTTTTTTATTTTCAAAATTAATTAAACATCTATGTTGGAAGTGAAATTGAGAGTGAAATTTGTTTAGATTTAAATTATAAAAAATTTGTAATTTTTTTTATTTGAAAAAAAATTGTAATTAAATGAATCAATGAATCAACCCGTTTACCCACCAATCTATGGTGGATCGAGCCGAATTCGAATTTTTCTACCTTGTTAATAAACGAGTCAGATTAGAATAGTTCACTAAGTGACCAACCTTTGGTGGGTCAGACCGGGTCAAACTGGATTATCTGTTTTGATATCTCTGTTTTTTATTATCGTATTAAGTTTTCACTGCTCTAAATAAGGAAGAAGACAGTTGGCACATAGGTAGCTGGAAATTGGAAGGCATTTCCTATCAGATTCCTGATGGAATCGTAGGTTTGGTACATAAGTAATTAAGTATGGGACGTCCCTATAGTTATGGATTTGTGATCATCACAGCAACAAGTACAATAACTTGTTTCTCATGTCACTGTTTCTCCCAGCTCATTTCTGTTCCCGCGGTTTACCATTATTTCTCCTTCCATCCAAACCTATTACACTAAAATATTTTACATATCTTATCATTCTAATACAATCTCTACTTCCACTGTCATTTCCATATCACCCATTTTTCACCACATTTTAATCTTAACTTTACCTTCATCTACTCTAATTCATTTCAAAACAATCATTTTTTTCTTTTTTCACATAGTCAAAATAAATTTCAACCCATGACCATTCTAGCTTCACGTGAGTTCAAACTAAAATAGGTTAACAAAAATCTAAAATTTAGATTTTTTAAACATGGATCAAATTGGATTTGGTCTGAGATTAAACAGATCCAAATTCAGTTGAAGTATGTTAACATGTAACTCACCTACAATAATCTTTTTTTAATTTTTTTTTACTAATTTTTCACAAGTTTTTATTATCACTATTTATTTTTTCTAATTATAAAGTTGACAATTTAATATTTTTAAATACCATAATGTTGTTTAATAATTATTAAATAGTTTTAATGTCTAATTTACTTGTTTTTTAATTTATGTAAATTGAAATTTTAATGTTTAATTATTATTTTTATAATAATATTTATTAAAATAAATGAAGATTTTGATTATATTGTTATAAAATAAAAAGTCAAGTTAATACATTTTAATTATATTATAATAAATATATAAAATAAATGAAAAGAATAAAAATATCTTTAAATAAATTAATTTACTAACGTACCAATTCATAATAGATTGAGTTAGATTATAAATATTTTTGCTCAAAAAAATTAAAGTAAATTCAGGTGACTCACTTTTCAATTAACTTGTCATAAATTAATTTATATAAATCAAATTAACTCATTTTAACTTTTTTATTTATATATTGATAAAGAACAACAATCATATCAACTAGACTTAACAAGTCCATAAAATATACTTGTATTAATAAAAAAATCATAATAGTTGTTCATGCCCAACATTCTTTACAATTTAAAAAAAAAAAAAAAACTTGTACATTTGTGTTTTCTTAATTTAAAAACTAAAGGTTAATTTTAACAAAAATCCTGAACATATGGATTTAAAATATTTAAATTTAATATCAGTAGACTTCTATTTTAAAATTTTGAAAGTTATCTAAGTTCTGACATACTCTATATTGAATCGACGAAACCTAGTATCGAGAGAATTTGAGGCTGCACGAGACATTATTGTGTACGAGGCACCCTTCCAATATTCAATGGACTGGACTCCCAAACTTTCATTTCCCTTAATTCATATTTTAATTTTAAATACGTCTGGGAGTCCATCTCAAAGTTAGAGTTTTTATTTTCCATAGAATAAAACTTCGATAAAAAAAAAAAGTATTGCCAGAAATATATATAGTTCTTAAATTTATAAATACATGTAATATGTAATATAAGTTCTGGAATATTCATAATTTAATGTCGGTTAACGAGGAATGCACTTGATACACAAATCACAAGCACCAGAATATAGTATTCACAAAACAAACTCAAACGTTGATTGTCAAATGAAGAAAATGAACAGCACACAAGCAAGAGGACCACGGGACCATAAAAAAAACACTCACCACCAAGAGACCACAAAGATAGCGAGAGGAAAGAACAAAACCACAAGAATGAAGCAATGAAGGGGTGCAGGGAGACTATACACATAACATTAAGTCACAATTTATTCTTTCAATAATTTTTTGTTACATTTATGGAAAGCTAAAATCATCCACTTGAAAGTGAGAAAGATTAGAGGTACACGAAGAAATATTTCACATAAAAACATATATTTTAAAACCCAAAAAATATGGCTAAATCCAAAACCATTATCAATTGACACTTACTTCATTCACAAGTATACACTGCTCTTTGCATCTCCCTATTCCTCTTATTTAAACTGATGTCAATATACGTTGGATTTTTAAACGGATGTCAACGTTGATAGATAGATACCAACATCTGTTATTTAAGAATTGAGGGTCTACGGATGTTGACATCCGTCCAACCAAATGCATAATTTAAATCAATATGGGTCTATTTGCATCGCAAATATTGAGGGAGATCAACACCAGTTTCCAAATCAACCATTGCATCCCTATTATCATGGACGATATGTTGATATTAATCCAGATTCGTATGAACTATACTCACATAATTATTCAATGCTTCGTCATCTTCTTGCTCATGTTTCTATTGTTATGATAACAAACGAAAAGGTTCGGTGCCAACACCACCTGCTTCATTTATTAACAGCAGATTTCCTAATATTCTAAATGATCTTATGTTATACCATCATGACCTTCCAGGGACATTTGGTCCCAAGTTCATAATTCTAAAAAAGTCATTTCTATTGGACTTATTGTAAAAACCAATCACATGCAAGATGGAATAGTGATTTCAACTATGAGATGTATAGTTTTGCAATCCAGATATTGACATCCGTCCAATAAGGGATCACAAAAACTCCCTTATGCAGTATGTGCAGGTATAGAAGCATGGAGGTGTAAGGATGCATGAAGATTTAGAATTTAAAAAAGAAAAGGTAAATAAAGGTAAGATATTTTGGAAATAAAAAAATAGTGAAAAAGTGTAGGGAACACCTAAGGTGGTGGAAGAAGCAATCTCTTATCAATTTATTCCTATTACCGTTAAGAAAATCGTCAAACTCTCATGCTAATTAATAATGCCAATAGTTGTGTGACAAAATAATATAAATTTAAAATGTTTCTTAAAAAGATGCTGCAAATTCGTTATCCCCACGATTTTTATATTTTATTCTTTAGCTTGTGTTTTTTTAAAAAAAAAGATAGAAACAAGTATATAATTGGATAAGATAGTTATTGATGTTGACATTTTCCAGAATACACAAATAAAACATTTTTTTAAAATTTACAGATAAAAGTAACAAGAATAAAAAAAAAAAGGATTAATAAGATAACATGAATAACCATATTTTTAAATGACTAAAAAAACTGGGATTGACGAAATAAAATAGGGAGATATTTATTTTCACCCCAAAACAAGAAAATACTCATTTATTAGTTGAAAGGGACCAGATAATTTTATAGAATGACCCTTTTTCCAAATTTCATCTAAATTGTCACTTCAAAATCTAATCTAATTTGGTGGCCGAGAATATAGAATATCAGCAACATATTAGTATAACCTTTTCAGATTGTCTTCAATGGCTTTATCTTTTATTTTTTCGAAAGCAGTAAATCATTTTATAATGGAAAGAAGAGATACTCAGTACAGCTAGCATTATGGGATTGCGGGCAGAAGGTCACAGGAAACAGCACAACAAATATTTCTAGAAAAGCAAAAACTTCAAAACTTTGACATAATTATGGTTATGAATCTTCCTATTCTCTGCTCTTGAGAATGTCGTCTTTTTTGTTAATCCGATATGATTTTATTATATAGAAAAGATTGAGTTTCCCATCCATGTTGGTTTGAAATTGCGGCAAATCCATCTCAAACTCAAATACTTCATGCTTTGTTCCCATCTGCTTTGTGGAGAGAGTCACCATACACTATTCTATCCTATTATAATCCAATCAATCATTCACAGCAAAAGCAGTATAATAGAGAAATGGAAATTCTGCAAATGAAATAAATCTACTCTGAGAGTGGCAACTCATGCAGCATTACGCAGGAAAATTAAGAGAGTAGCAGTTGGCAGGGAAGAAGCATCTTAAAAGACAAAACAAAGGTAAGTATAATTCACATATGATATGATGAGTTAAAAACAGAATGGGGATACCTGAGCACATTAGGCCAAGATCAGAAGAATGACCATTTTGCAACAAAGTTCATTTTAGTTTTACGGCAGCTAATCTCCAGGGACCACATATCAGGATTCATTAAACCTAAGCTACCATTAACAAGTACATTAGCTAAGAATTTTAGCCATGTTCAAATGTACACTATGAAGAAGAAGGAGGGGATGAACTTATCCCTGATTCACCTTCACCGTTCTCGTGTTTTACACTTAAGGATAAGGAAATGGGCTCCATATCAACATCCTCTTCTGCTCCTCCCCCCTTAGAGTTACTAAGTGAAACCATGGATTCATTTGCAGACACAGCCATTGAGGAACCAGAATGATTCGCCAATGGAGAATCTTTGGAGGATTCCTCAGAGAAACTGGAAACTGAAACATTGGGAAAGTTAAGACGGGCACAGGATCCATACATTGCCCTCGCTGCTTCATCATATGCAAGGGCAGCTCCAATGGCAGTGGGAAAAGTACCTAGCCAGAGCCTATTCCCTCTGTTCGGCTCTCTGATTTCAGCAACCCACTTTCCCCAAGTCCTCTGCCTAACACCTCTGTAATTACACCGCGAGTTCTCAGGCCCACCTTTACCTTTCATACACCCTTTTTTTGATCCCTTGGCAGGAACTTTGCGAACTGGTTTATCCGCATCATCACAGGAATCAAGCTGGGCATTATATTCTTTCCATTTCGCCAGTATCTTAGCCAGGGACTTGGTTCCGTCCCCCTTACTATGTGCTTTCGCTAACATGTGCATCCAATTCAAGTTGCACTATGTAATGGGCAGGAAAAACCTACAATGTTAACATTATAACATAGCAACACTTAATCAAACACCTGCCAAGAAAACAAGTCTTCAACTTTATGTGTGCATGAGTAATTATTTTGCAAAACTGGTTTTGAAAGAAAAGAGGATGTGATTCACGTGTGGATGTTTTTATTCTTAAAGCAATGGTAAAACTTTGTACAAATTATTTTTATCAAAGCTCCATAAAGTTGCTTGAACTCAAGATCAAATATTCAGTGTGGAATCAAACAAGAAGACATTTTGCTGGTACTTCAACCTGCTTCTAGATAACTTAGTGAGAACCCAAACACACAAGTAATAAAAATTCAACCGCTCACTCGCTGTAACTCAAATTGTAACCTATCTCCGATGAGAAACTGAAACAAATAACCCCATTTAACATGCTAATCATTCCACTGTTCCTTCAATAACATAGCAAACATCACACCACTCTGCAATTTGTACTAACCCAACTCTAAAGTCACCAATACAATTACTTCTAAAATTATCCAAACAATATCTAATGCAAATGCCAGCAAGTGATCAGTCCCCTTCCTCGGTTCATCAGTACAATTGGGAATAAGAAAAACTAAGGGGAAGAGAAAATAAAAGTCCTTTGAGAAGGGAAAAACAAGAAAAAAAAGGTGAAAGAGCTAAAACCTGAGAGGGTGTCGGAAAGTCGAAAGCTTTAGTGTGTTAGGCGCATCTCTGGTCGGGGATGGGAGATGACGAAGAAAACAGAGACGAGCTCTGCCAACAAACACCGACAACTAATTAGGGTTCACCAGCCGCTTCGCTTTGGTCATCATTTTCAAGAATATGCTAACAAACAAAGAAGGTAATCAATAATAAATGTGGCAATAAAGAAAATTAATATTACTTCCATCACTCTTTAATTGCAGTGTTACTGTTTTCTTTTGCTTATCTTTCATTTTAACATTTTAATTGTTTTTTATTTCTGCCATGTTTACATTTTAGTCAAACACTAGGACCTTCAATGAATTCCTCATCCACTCCCACCAAATTTAACCTAATTAAATTAGGTTAGATTTTATTAATGATTAAGTTTAACTTAATATAAATAAAACTAATTTTAACATATTTGAGACTCTTATATTCTATTGTAAATAAATTGTATTATGCTTTTTATTTTACATTTTGAATTGGGTTGGAAAAATTCATTATGATTTTTAGTTCTCATGTTAAATTTCTCAACAATCCTACCAATCACTTAATTCAAATGGATAAAAGGATCATATTTATTAGAATCAAAATACAAAAATCTATATATGGAATATGTTTCCAGGGCTGAAACAAAACACACACATATAATGTGTGTGTATATATATATATATTGTTTTTTAAATAATTTAAAATGTTTTATCAACTACATAAATACACTGATATTAATTTTAAAACATTCATTAATTAAAATACAATAACTAAAATCCATTCTCATTCATCAACTTCGTAAGGTTCGATAATGCAACTTTAAGCAAATTAGCAAAACAAAAAACAATTATCGAAAATTACCATTTAAAAGAGTTGGACTAAAAATTTCATAATTCTCTGCTGTAAATATTAATTAATCTAATTTTACCGTTAATCACAAAACATCCACCTCATTATTTTTTTATGTTCCTATTGTTTGAATTTTGTAAAGAAAGTAGTGTTGTATGTATAACAATTATAATTATAAGTATAAACATATACCAATAAATTAATAAAAGGAACAGTTGAAATCATGATCAGCTTGTTAGGTGAGCAGTCCCAAGCATGGTATTTTTTTAAGAGTGTTGAGTGGTAAAGTAAAGTAAGTTACAAGAGACATTAGAGGGCGTTTTTGAAAAATGGAAAAAAACAAACAGGAAAATGGGAAAAAAAATATTGGGTTGTTATTTGAATTTGCATACTTCTATTTATAATTTTGATTTAATAGATTCGGATGTATATGTTTCTACGGATTTGTTTCAATTGAGTCCTCTAATTTTAGAAGTGTTCAACTGGGTTTCTAATTTGATAAATTTGATTCAATAATAACCTTCCCGTTAAATGTAATAGACGACGTTTAAGTTTTTAAACAGGTGGCATGTTGAGGCATCCTTCACTAGTAAAAAAAAGGATTATACAGCGCACATTATGCCATGGTTCACCAGAAACCGCAGCATAATGTTGCGCGGTGGCAGTTTTGTAAATAAAACGAATTTATATGCCGCGGTTCCCCATTTAACCGCGACATATACCCCAGTCAACCAACCCCTTTGACGCCACGTCAGGGATAAAAATTTAATAACAGGGGAATAGGCCACGGTTATCTGACCAACCGCGGGCTATTCCCCCTGCTACCTGCTGACATTCCCCATCAGTCAGCACCTGCAATAAATTGACAGGGGAATAGGCCG
>NC_028355.1:35255216-35256441 GCF_000741045.1 Vigna radiata var. radiata | reverse complement strand
TTTTGTATAATCTAACATTTACTCTAACAGGGAGAAGCGGGAAAGGAAGTTGTTCCGCATCAGCCATCCCAGAGGATGACATGGACGATGGTAGTCCATGTCTGCTATACATTTTAGATGATACTAAGATGGTGCTGGTAGCTCGTGGAACAGAGTTTAGGTCAGTGACTGTATGTCATGGTATGCAACTATTAGAGGATGAGGTGAAGGTCTCAGTGGATGAAATGATCATACCAGATGCCTCGGTTCCTCTGTCCACGGAAGACATTTTCACTATGGAACAAGCATATAAGTCGTTTATCACTTGGCCTAAATTTTTGGTTAAACCAGTTTCTGACCCCTCGGTATGAAATTCTTCTTTACACTTCTCAATTTTAAAGGTTTTTTATGTCAAACCTTATCTTATCTTTTCATGTAACAACAGACGCAGGCACAGGAGAAGATTCCTCTATCTGAGGATGATCCTCTTGCTTTATTGCATCTACTTGCTGACATCCTTGATGAGAAGCCTTTGGAGGTTGAGTATGATGCTAATGTATTTGGGAGAGGCTCTGAGGTCCCAATATACCTTCATAGCCAAGANGTCNNTGAGCTTGNNTCGGGAACACAAGAGTTGAATATTTCAATTATTCAGCTATGGCTCATGTAAGTCTATGAGCAATTATTTATATATAAAATTGATTTATATATCAAGTATCCTTATATCAAAGTTAATTTTTGATTTCAGGTATATGTCTGGGGTCAGTAACAAGTTGGGGCGTTCTGATGATTATGGATTCATTGATCCCCAATCAATTCATGAATCCAATGATTTTGAGCATATAAACATGAATCTGATAAGAAGTTTTGCATGGGGCAAGAAAATATACTTGTTGCCTTATATATCCGGGTAAGTGAACTTTGTTAACATAATAAAGTTCCATATGTGATTTCAATATTTAATAGTTGCGTTATTATGAATTTCAGGCGCCATTGNCAACTTCTTGTTATGTCTATGCAAGACAACTATGCTTTGTGGTTTTGTTCATTGCACAGGCCTCCTAACACACAACTCAGACAAGCAATTGATTGGTAAGAACCTCAATGTTTGGACTTTCTTTGTTATATAAATGAATGCTAAAACCTTTTTTTATATACAGTTCTATTCCAGCAAGTATGATAATGGGTGGGAGATCAATTGCTAATAGTAGAAAGATTGCTTGGATTTCTCTCAAGGTTTGACATA
>NC_028355.1:35251534-35254011 GCF_000741045.1 Vigna radiata var. radiata | reverse complement strand
AACCACGGCCTATTCCCCTGTCAATTTATTGCAGGTGCTGACATTCCCAAAAAGGCAGTTGGGAGGCAGTTGAGGAATTCTGAACGTTGGGGAATATGCCGCGGTTCCCTGACCAACCGCGACCTATTCCCTTGTCTGAGTAAATTTTTAAATTTTTCAGAGCATATGTCGCGGTTCATCGCTCAACCGCGGCATATAAGTTAAAAAAAAAATTCAAAAATGCCATTAGAAATTATTTTTTTTAAATGAATAGGCCGCGGTTAAGTGAATAACCGCGGCATATACCCCTTTATGCCGCGGTTCAGTGTAAAACCGCGGCAGATTCTATTTCTGAAGGTAAAAAAATAAAAATCGCGAAACAGTTTCAGACTGCGTTGCTTCCTTCTCCGTTAACGACGACGTTGTTCTTCCATTCTCCATCATTTTTCATCGTTTATACTGCATATTGTTCGGTGCATTTGCCATTTTTTACGTTGGGGAAGATTTTTGTCCGATCAGAATCGTCATTTTCGACCCTGAGATCGTGAACTGCATTTTGTCGCGCCCATTCCAGGTACTTCCTTTATGCCCTCGTCAATTTTTCCATTAAGGCTCTATGTTGCTTTCGTTTCTTGATGCATATGTGGTTTTGGCTTTGATCATTTTTGTCAAATTTGTTGTGGTTTTGGCTTTGATCATTTTTGTCAAATTTGTTGTGGTTTCTGTCATTCTTGAAGAGGCAAAGTATGTTAGCTTTTATTTAAGTTTTTATTTTTTTTTATCAACAATTTTTTTTTAATAATATGCTATGAACTTTTTTTATTTCAATTTTTATTTATGTAATTATGTGTGATTGAATCTTTGAATTGATAATTTAAATNATTATTAATTGTATGATTGTATGACTGAATTGATTGTATGATTGAATTTATAATTTTATATACAAAATTGTATAATTGTAATTTCGTCAAATTTAGGAATATGGATTGAAATTGGATTAATTTACCACGTATTAGTGCTGAGTACGAGAGAGGTGTAGAGGAATTTATACAATTTGCGCAACGTAATGAGGGGAGAAGTGACGATGAAGTGAAGTTTAGATGTCCTTGTGTGAACTGTTTGAATGGGAGAAAGTTGAACGCAACTCAAATTAAAGAACATCTTATCTGTGATGGTTTCTTAAGATGCTATACAAAATGGATATGGCACGGGGAAGAAATGCACTTTCCGATTGACTCAACAACTAAAAATGTTATTGATTCCACCATGGAAGAAGATCGACCGGATGAAGACAAATTAGAGGACATGATCCGTGATGTTGGCACAGAAAATTTTGCCAAAGCTCATGTGTATGAGACGATGTCGACTGATGCGGAAACACCTTTGTATGTCAGTTCAACTAAGTTCACACGTTTGTCAGCGGTGTTAAGGCTCATGAATTTGAAGGCGAGCAATGGATGTACTGATAAGAGTTTTACAGAACTGTTGACGTTGTTGAATGAAATGTTGCCAGATGGAAATACACTGCCCACTCGTAATTATGATGCGAAGAAAATTCTTTGTCAAATGGGTATGGAGTATAAACATAAATGCTTGTCCCAATGACTGCATTTTATATAGGAAAAGTTAGAATTTTTGACAAAGTGTCCAAAATGTGGCTTATCACGATACAAGTCAAAAAACAATAGTGAAGATAATGGTCAGATAGAAAAAAAAATGGATCTGCTTTGAAAGTAGTTTGGTACCTTCCAATAGTGCCCAGACTTAAGCGTTTGTTTGCGAATCCNAAAGATGCTAAAAACCTTAGATGGCATGCAGATGAGAGAAAAATTGACGGGCTGCTTCGTCATCCAGTTGATTCAAAGCAATGGAAAAATATTGATCGACAATTCCCCGAATTTGGTAAAGAGTGTAGAAATCTTAGGCTTGGTTTAGCCACTGATGGAATGAACCCATTTGGTAATCTGAGTACCAATCACAGTTGTTGGCCAGTTATATTGATAATTTACAACTTATCTCCTGCATTGTGCATGAAGAGGAAGTACATGATGTTGTCTATGATGATATCTGGTCANAAGCAGCCTGGAAATGACATAGATGTTTATCTAAGCCCACTAGTTGAAGACTTGAAGGTTTTGTGGGTTGATGGGGTTGAAATATTTGATGCATTCGCTTCAGAGACTTTNATGATGCGTGCAATGTTATTTTGCACAATTAATGACTTTCCTGCTTATGGTAATTTGTCAGGATACAGTGTCAAGGGTCATAAAGCGTGTCCTATATGTGAAGAAAACACTGCAGCTCATCAATTGAAACGTGGAAGAAAGACGGTGTATTTGCGTCATCGGAGATTTCTAAAACGTAATCATCCATATCGAAGGTTAAAAAAAGCATTCAATGGAGATCAAGAGAGGGACGAAGCACCAAATCCACTTATTGGCCTTCAAGTTCTTGAAAAAGTTAATAAAATACATCATGTATTTGGGAAAACATCCAAG
>NC_028355.1:35234031-35246964 GCF_000741045.1 Vigna radiata var. radiata | reverse complement strand
GGGAGATCAATTGCTAATAGTAGAAAGATTGCTTGGATTTCTCTCAAGGTTTGACATATGCTAAAGCCATACTTTGTTATAATTGTTTTATTTTAATGTTATTCACTAACTATTATCAATTGTGATGATATATTGTAGTGTAACAGACAAAATGGGTCGTATGAATGCGGATACTATGTAATGTATTGGATGGCCCATATTGTTCGTTCTCACATCACAAGTCGCTGGGAAACGGTAATATTTAACTTTAACAAATTTTGATTTTTTCCCAAATGTTGAATTCATATACACTAATTAATATGAATTGTCTTTTGCAGAGATTCAAGACCACTACACCAGTTCTTGAGAAGCCACTATTATTCATTAGGAACGCTGTTGCGAAGTCTATAATTAGATTATACAATAACTCTTAGATTTAAACATTGCATTTGATTAGATTGTATTTTCTTAGAGTCTGTACTTTATTTGATGTTGAAATACATTTGAGCATGTGTTTGTTATGTTGAAATTGAATTTGTGTACATGTTTTTATATGCAGGTCTGTTTTTGTGGTAGTGGATATCACAAAAACAGACCTGCAATCTTAAAAAACTGCAGGGGAATATGCCGCGGTTGTGACCTGAACCGCGGCATATAGTGTTTCGTTTTAATTTTTTTTTTTAAAAAAGAGACATATGGCCGCGGTTCTTGCACTAACCGCGGCCTATAACAGGGTCTTTTGCCGCGGTTGAACCGCGACATATAGTGGACATTTTTTTTTAAAAAAAAAAAAGGATTTAGGCAGCGATTCTTTGGACAACCGCGGCATATTATGAAACTTATATACCGCAGTTGTAACCGCGGCCTAAAGTCTTTGACTTACTACCGCGGCTGAATATGTCGCGGTTCGTAAACCGCGACCTATAGTGAAAAATAACCGCGGTAAAAGCCCCTCGCTGCACTAGTACTTTTATTTCCAGGTGGCACAGTCTGAGCTTTATACGTAGATTTTTATCATTTTAAAGTATTGGCAAGAAGTTGGATTTATTTAACCCCTGTATCTGAAGGTCAAAATCCCTAAGTTAGGGGGTCGACCTTGTAGTTTTGCGACGCGGGTGGGTGTAGTGTTGTTGGAGCTTATGGTTGTTGTTGTTCGAAGACAATGTCGAAGGAGCACTCTTGCTATTCATCGAGTTGCAGTGCCAGGCAGAAGGAAAATGGTATGTCTTCACTGATTTGCTACTATGGTCAAAATTGTGTGGTGAGAACTACCAAAACTACGCAGAATCGGGGCAAGCAATTTTGGGGATGCTCCAAGTATAAGGTATGTTAGATTCAACCTAATTAAGTTGTGGTACTATTTCTGAGAACACGACATTGTTCAATGGTGGTGAAGACGGTGGTACTCCCTAATTAAGTTGAATGTTGTCTTTACGGAATGGTGGTGAAGACCGTGGTTGCAACTTCTTCAAATGGTGCAGTGATATTGGTGGTGACAAAAGGGGTAGCTTCTTCAACAGTGAAGGAAACAAAGAAGCTTTGGTGAATAGTGAAGACATGGATAGTACTAGGAAAATGATAGTGAATTTACAAAAATCAGTGTGCATTGTTCAAAAGTGGATGAAGGTGTTGATGTTGTTGGTTTCTGTTTTATGTGTAATACAGATAGTTTTAGTTTCAATGTTGATGAGGAAGGGATGATTTCTTGTAACTTTGTTGTAGGTTGGTTCTGTTGTAATGAAATTAATGAAATGAATGAAATGAAGAATTGTTTCGTAATGAATGGAGTTGTGCTTATAGAATTGGTATATAGGTTGTTCCTAAAGTGAATTGGTATATAACTTGTTCAAAGAAGAGAGAAAATTGATGTGTTTGCTATATAACTTGTTCCTAAAATTTTGTTCTTCCTCCAGTTGTACAAAAGGAAGCCAAAGTGCATGGCTTTTCTGAAGCGATTGATGCTAAGTATTGATTCTCTTGGTTAAAAATGTGTTTTTGTCATTTGTGTTTAGATTCTCCAAGTTGAACTATACGACTTTTGGCACAAACAGTCTCAGATTTCTTTACACTGCTTTTTCTATGCAAAGATTGATTCTTTTACTGATAATTCTATCTGGTATTTCAGCATCTGAATGGATTTATATTTGTAAAGATAGCAGGGGTCATGATATGCTTGAATCTGATAACTTCTTTGCAATTTCTCTTGTTTGATATAAGTTATCAAACCTCAAGTGTACTCAGTCTTGTTTTATATAACTTGATATTTTATCGTTATGAAACCTTAATTGGTATGAATCATAACATAAAAGTAAAGATAACAATCCATAAAACCATATATACATTAATAAGAATTCGATACAACACTGAGATAAACATCGGACTTAGTTAAAAAAGATGTGCTAAATAGGTCCAACATCATAATTGGTTCAACATCATAATTGGTTCAACATCAGAAAAGGTTCAACATCATAATTGTTTACATCATTAAAAGGTAAAAAAAGGATGTGTTGCAGTTGTGACAGGTAAAAACATCAGGATTGGTTACAACTGGGTTTCTTCAGGCTCATTTGATGATGGTATGTTTTGTTCATTTACTAGGTTGCTTTGTTGTGTTTGGTCAAGGTTCACATCATGATCTTGGGTTGATTTCTGGCAAGAAGTTTTGTTGTGACCCAGCTCCCTATAAATGCCACATCTTTTATGTATACCACCCTTCCTCATTCTTGTTTCGTCCCTGACTAACTCCCATTCCTGCAACCTTCTTTTCTTCTTCAGCCCCCCTAGTAGGGAGCACATCATTATAAGGGGTAATTTGCCACATGTTCTCACCATTAATTGGATACACAATGGAATAATATATTTCTTCATATGTTGACTTCCTAAAACAAACAGCGATGACACTCAACTTCAATTTAACCTTCTACAACATCATCTCTCTCAAGTCTTTCTTCTAAAACAGGAACTTCACACTCACCATCACCTTCCTCCTGACACTCACCATGACCTTCTTCACACTGGCCATCATCATTATCATGCATCACAGGTTGAACTTCTTCTTCACCTATATTATGAGGATCATTTTCTAACAAGTGTACGATCTTAGGTTCAGACACTGTGTGAACAATAAATAAATGAACCTTACCATTTAGCCTAGCTAAGTTCATCATGTGCATGGCTCCTCTATCATCACACAAAGCCTCTAACCTATTATCTAACACAGAACCCCCCTACACAATACCACAACTCCTTAAACCCATCATATCCAAATCCTTTTACTACACTGACTATAATGAAGTAGCTCCACATGTATGGGTCAAAAGACAGAGTTGTACTTTCCCCCTCATACTTAAGTGATCCATCATTTATGAACTAACCTCCATGGTGGAAAACAACTTCAAAATGATCCTCCATGTACTACACTATAACAGTATATATCCTATAAAATAATAAGAGGGCAATGACAACAAAAATTTTAGAAAATTAGAAGCAGGATAAGGAAACATGGGGGACCAACGACAACATAACTTAAACAAAATAAAAAGCACAAGAAATAAATATGGGGGACCACATTGCAACAACAATATAAAGCACAACAACAAAAACAAACTACGACAACACTTCAAACATGGGGGACCACATTGCAACAACAATTTCAAAACAACATCAATAACACACTAGCACACCACTTTGAACATGGGGGACCACGACTGACCATGCATCATTGTCAAAAATATACAAACCATTAAACATTTACTAACCTGGACACGTGCTACACCTCCAACGACCTTCGCGAAACTCTTCCACGTGATTCACCACCAATAATTAGCTGCTTCCACCCACAACCACCGATAGATGACTACAATTTTACACAACGAAAGCTTACTTTAGTTAATTTATCACGCAAAAGCAATGTTCCCCAAATGCCAGCACAAGGACGAACCCACACCCACGAACCTTAATTTCCCCAATTTCGCAGACACTCCCTATCTGACCCCAAAATAGGAAACATTGCTTTAATAAGTTATAATTATATTTCCAGGTATCATTAATTATGCTTTTATTATAATTGCCAATACTTTAAAATGATAAAAATCCACATATAAAGCTCAGATTGTGCCACGTGGAAATAAAAGGATGCCTCAGCATACCACCTGTTTAAAAACTTAATGTCGTCCATTGCATTTAACGGAAAGGATATTATTGAATCAAATTTATCAAATTAGGGACCCAATTGAGCACTTCCAAAATTAGAGGACCCAATTGGAACAAATCCGCAGAAATAGGAACCTCCGAACCTATTAAACCTATAATTTTTTATATCAGTTTTAGCACTTGAATCCTCTCCACATTGTTTATGTATTTTCTTTTAATTAATGAAATTAGGGTTCTCAACTAAATCATTGAGAAGAGAGAAAATGAGTTCACTTTTAATTCTTTCACTTTACACCTCTAGTTTCTATAAATACTTTGTAATTAATGAACTAGTTTTACATTAAAATTTATTTATTGAAAAATTATGTGCATGCATTGAATGAAGCATTGAAAGTTTTCAATATCCTATTTCGAATACCTACACCTTCATTTCATCTCTTTGTTAAGTGTTTTACATCTTATTTTGTTGAGTATTCTCCTCTTCCTTCGTTGAGTATTAAGAGATTTGAGAGAGATTTTATTAAGATTGTTGGAGGTAGTTTAGAGGTGTTGGAGACAACTTGGATGTCGAGGTTCGAGACAACTTGAAGGTGTTGGAGACAACTTGACGTAGAGGTTTGAGGTAGCTAGAAGTGGTAGCAGCTTGGACGTCAAAGTGTTTCTCTTAAAGTTTCGGCTTCCAAATGCATGAATTTATATTATTGAATTTGTATATGTGATATAGAACACATAGGATGTCCATGTTCGAGGAAGGATAAATCTTCAAAAACATGAATTGAATATAAAAATCCGAAAATCACAACATCGAATGTCAACATCCGATGAAGAAAGAATCACATTTCGATATCTAATGTTGTAGTTTTCAGATGTCTTTATCCAATTCATGTTTTCAAAAAATTTTCAATGCTTCATTATATTAGTTTTTCAATTATAGTATTAGTTTTTTTTTTTAATTTTTGTATGAATTTATAATTGTTTAATTAAATAATTTTTAATATTAAAAAATAGTTTGTATGAATTTATTAAATTTAATAAAAATTTATGAAAAAATAAAGTTGATATGAAAATGTATATTCCGAAAAAAAAGTGTTAAATCTAGATATCTGATTTTCCATTATGTTGAAATTGGATAAAGAAAAAAATCAGATTTCGATATATAATAAAGTGACATTCGGATATCAACATCCGATATTTATTTTTGTTGAATTCGAATTATGAGATCCGATAATTGTTTAGTGCGATTTTATTTGTATAATTTAGAATTGTTATAATTAATTTGAATGTCGTAGGTTTATGTATCTGAAAAGCACACATTCATAATTGTACCAGGAAGGGCGTCCGGCCCCATACATCGGGCAAGACGTCCGGACATTTAGCGTACCAATCCATAACTTGGCACCCTGAGTGCGTCCGGCGTCGCCGGACGGTCGGGTGGAGAAATATCAGGACAATAATTAACATCATACTAAACAGGATTAAGGACGTTGGGCCCAATCTTGGGCCGTGGTTAACAAAGGATAATCCTTGGCCCATCTGGAAAGCTATAAATAAAGGTCAAAGGTAACAGTAGGTAAGAACATTGATGGTGCATTTATGCTACCTGATAACTTTCTCTCTCTATATCTATAAACAAGATTGAGAACTGACTTGAGCGTCGGAGTGCTTTTAACAGGTACCCGGACGGTTGAGACGGACAGTAAGGAGCCAGAGGCAGTAGACGACTAGAGTATCAAATTGTAGAGGAAGATCCCATTTACCCGAAACATTTTTGGCGCCCACCGTGGGGCCGGAGGATTATACCCAATGGTGACCACGAGAAACACTAACACTGAAGAATAGGCGGACATGTTGAGAATTATGGAGCAGAGGATGATGGAGATGCAACGTAAGCATGAGGAGGAGATGGCCGCAGTGAGAGCAGAATGTTTGGCTCAGATTGCGAGAAGTAAGAACGGAGGCGGCGGAGGTGAGCAGGGAGAGGGAGCGGGAGAGAAACGGACACCATTAGAAGGGGAGAATAGCAGTGCTCATGCGTCCGGAAGAGAGGAGAAGGGGAATAAAGACAGTCAATCGCTGGTTAAGGTGGAAGAGACGACCACTTTGGTACCGTTCGTGCGGGAAATCATGGAAGTGCACATATCTGAGCAGTTCGTGCCTCCGCAGTTCAAAATGTATGATGGGACGTCCGACCCGACCGCCCATGTGAAGTCATTTATCAACGCCATGACCTTCCGTACCGGCTGCGACGCCGTTTGGTGCAGGGCATTTCCTTTATCCCTGGAGGGGGAGGCCCTAAAGTGGTTTAATTCGTTGCCGATCAACTCCATTGAGAATTTTAAGCGCTTGGGAGAAATGTTCAAGAAACAGTTTGCCGCATGCAATGCGGATGATATGACGGTGGTAGACCTGATGAACCTGAAGTAGGGCAAGGAAGAGACGCTGAAATCTTTCATGGACCGATATCAGAAAACGGTCCGCAGGGTTAAGGGACTAAATCTAGAACTAGCCCTTCAATATGTAATGCCCGCATTGAGGCCCGGTCCTTTCAAGGATAGTATATGTCGAAATCCTCCTAGTACGATGGAGGAATTGAGAAAACGGGCGGCAGACGAGGCCCGGGTAGAAAATATGAAGCAAAACTACAGAAGGGAGCAACAGGAGGCCAAGGCCGAGAAAGCAGATAATAGAAAAGGGGAAGGTCAGGGGAGCAGGCCGGCCGGACCCCGACTTCGCGAGGGGCCGAGAGGTCCTAAGTTCCCGCAATACACCCCTCTCAACACTTCCCGAGCGCGGATATTACAGGAGGCGCTAAGCGCCCAAATCTTACCAGCACCTCAAAAACGGCCAACGCCTCAGGGAGTGGACCTGAGTAAACGGTGCCTCTATCACCAGAACTCTGGACATGACACGGAGGATTGCCTGACTCTGAGAGATAAAATCGAGGAGCTGATCCGAATGGGACAATTGCAACAATACGTTAAGAAGGAGGACGTTCGTCGGGCGGAGGGGTCGTCCCGGAGATGAACAGACCGATATCGGGCTATGACCTGCAAATATACTTGGGAGTGTCCGATACGGCGATCAGCGCGGTCTTGACACAGGAAGAACCTTCTCCAAAGCTCATATATTTCATTAGTCGGACGCTCCAAGAGACGAAAATTCGTTACCAGCAAGTAGAGAAAGTGGCGCTGGCAGTCCTCCATGCCTCCCGCCGGCTTCGCCCGTATTTCCAGGGTTACCAGGTGGTCGTCAGAACAAATCACCCGGTGGCTAAGGTGCTCAGGAAACCAGATTTAGCCGGACGAATGGTGGGATGGGCTGTTGAGCTATCAGAGTTCGGCTTACGATATGAACCAAGGGGTTCCATCAAGGGCCAACACCTTGCCGATTTCGCGACCGAAGTGCCTATAGTCGGAAGCGACCAGTGGACCCTTTATGTCGATGGGGCATCCGGATGACAGGCCAGTGGGGCCGGAATAGTGTTAGAAGGCCCGAACGGATTTCTACTCGAATACGCTCTGATATTTAAGTTCAAGGCATCCAATAATCAAGCTGAGTATGAGGCTCTGGTGGCCGGATTAGGGCTTGCCAAGGATATGGGGGCGCGAAACCTGATATGCCGGACGGATTCGAAATTGGTCGTTGGGCAGATGAAGGGGGAGTACCAGGTAAACGAGGATCACCTGCTGAAATACTTTCACCGCGCGGCGTCCTTGATAGCGTCATTCGAAAAGGTCGAGATTCAGCATATTCCCCGGGAGCAGAATACGAGGGCCGACATGTCTAAACTCAGCTCCGGAAGAGAAAAAGGCCAACTGACGACTGTTATCCGGCAGATATTGCTTCAGCCGTCTGTGGAATGCTACGCCATCACTTCAGCCGGTGGTGACTAGCGAGATGAAATCCGGAAATTGATAAAAAGGCAGGAGGATGGACAGTCAATAGATTCATCCGAGTCGAAGAAGATAGCCCGGTTTACGATAATCGGGGATGACCTATACAAAAGAGGATTCTCCACTCCGCTCTTGAAGTGTCTATCACCAGAGGAAGCCCAATACGTGATGAATGAACTGCACAACGGGATATGCGGATTTCATTCCGGCCAGAGAACGCTGAAGACTCGTATCCTAAGGGCCGGATATTACTGGCCGACAATGGAGGGCGACACCCGAACTTACACGCAACGTTGCCTCAGTTGCCAAGCCCATGCTAACGACACTCGAGCTCCCCCGCATACGCTCCATTCCATTACTTCCCCATGGCCGTTTGCCCAGTGGGGAATGGACATCGTCGGACCCTTTCCCCCGGGTCAGGGTCAGAAAAGATTTCTCCTAGTCGCGGTCGACTATTTCACAAAGTGGGTCGAGGCCGAACCCCTGGCATCCATCACCGCCGGACAGGTCCAGAAGTTTTGCTGGAAAATAGTATGCAGATTCGGCCTTCCTAAAATTATAATAACGAACAACGGCCGCCAGTTCATTGATAGAAAACTGGAAGAATTCTACACCAACCTGGGTATCAAGCATTTCACTAGCTCGGTTGAACATCCCCAAACGAATGGTCAGGTCGAAGCAGTCAACAAAACCATAGTGGCGGAGTTAAAAAGAAGACTAGGGGAGAAGAAATCGGCTTGGGTAGAGGAACTGCCGGAAGTACTGTGGGGCTATAGATGCACACCGCACGGCACTACGGGAGAGACTCCCTTTAATTTGACTTATGGAACTGATGCCATGCTCCCGGTCGAGTTAGGCGAACCATCGCTGCGCAGAGAGCTCGAAGACATGCAAATAAACAATGAGGTGTTGAGAGTGGAGCTGGATACTACCGACGAACGGCGTGACAGGGCGACACTCAGAGCAGAGGCGTGTAAGCGGCTGGTAGAGCGTCGATACAACACCAAGGTTCGCCCCAGAGAATTCCATGAGGGCGACCTAGTCTGGAGGAAAACCGGAGAAGCCAGGCGTGCACCCTAACATGGAAAGTTGGCGGGCAAATGGGAAGGCCCGTTCAGAGTTGTCACGACGCTGAAAAATGGAGCTTATCGCCTTGCCCGGCTGGATGGAAAGCTCCTCCCCAATACACGGAATGCAACGCACTTAAAGTTTTACTTCAGTTAATTTTTTAGCCGATGTACTCTTTCTGCGAATCTCTAAATGAAGGGCCTTTTTTCATCCAATTAAGTACTCAGACTGACCGAACGTAAGGGATCCGTCCCTAATAAAAGGGATCCGTCCCAAGTAACCTAAAGGGATCCGTCCCTGAAGGGATTCGTCTCACTAAGGGAACCTTCCCAATAACAAATCGCCTAACCCATCATCTGACCCATGCAAACCATCATGGGCCGATGACGTTTATCCAAGATAAAATTAAAACATGACGAATGAAAATCAATAGCAAGTCAACCATAAAATGAACCAAATTCATTATACTATCAAAGTATAAGCAAAAAGCCGGATGGGTCGACCATGCAAACAAAAGCTACGCCTAAGTGTTTGCAAGTCGACCTCACGGACCAAAAAACAAAAATACAATAGGCAAATAATCAAACTCTTGGGTCGGCTTCAACAGCAGGCTCATTTTCCGGTCCCAGGACGGTTTCCTCATTCAAGGTCCCCTCCACCGGTCGCATTTCGCCCAGATACACATCCTTATACAAGTCAAAACCAGCGGCGGTCGGATCAACCTTAAGCAGATATTTCACCTGACGAAGGGCCTTGTTGAATCCTTCTTCATGTTCATCTATCACGCTGGCGTCTAGCTTGTCGAAGGCATCCTTCGCCTCCTTCAGCTCGGCCTCAAGACGCTTCTTGTCGGCGTTGGCAGCCAAAAGATCTTGGGACAAACGCTCACTCTGTTCGGCCAGTTCTCCTCCCCTCTTGGCCAACCGGCGGACTTCCAATCTTTCCTTCTCGATGTCTTCTCTTAGGCCGTCTTCTACCAGTTTGGCGTCCGCCAGAGACTTGTTCGCTGCAGCCAGCTTGGAAGTGGCAAGGTCCAAGTCAGCTTGTAACTTGACCTGAGTCTCAGAGCAATGCTCATGCTCCTTCGCCAGCGTCTCCACGCGACGACGAAGTCCGGCAGACACGTTCTGCTCATCGGCCAGCTCACGGAGAAGTTCCTAAGCCTCACGACCTTTACTGCTCTCGCGAGCTCTACGAGCCAGCATGACGCCCCGGCTCATCAGCTCCACAGCCGCCCCCAGCAGATCTTCCTCAGATAATGGCTCAATAACCGCCAGCTGAGAGGAACTGGGCCGACACTCCATCTTCGATGCAGCGCCGAAAGAAATATCAAATACGCCGGCCGGTAAGGGATGGAGTGAGGAACTTCCGCTGCGACGGTGGCGTTTGGAAGACGACTTCCCTCCCTCCTTGGTTTTCCTCTTTCGTTCAAGAGGGACGGCCGAATCGGGGGGAGATTCTGAAGAATTGACCAGAGTGACAAAGGTAGGACTCAGTTGAACCTTCTCCGGTGCAGGGTTAACCGCTACCTTTTCAGGACCAACCAACGCCACAGGAGCCGTCTCCTGTACCTTTAAAGGTACACCAGTAGGAATGTCGGACGACGTCGCCCGGCTGGAGGCCGCAGATGGCTGGGCAACACCTTTCGAGCTGCCCCCTTTACGCCGCTGAGTGGATGCAAGCCATCCAGACTGTCGAGGCTCCGGTAGCGACATATATCCTGAAAAGAAAACAAGAATTTAGCTAAGTCAAAAGTGAACTTCAGGAAGCCGAACCGGCCATATTCATACCGAAGGCTATTTGATCATAGTCCTCGTATTTCAGACAGTCGACGAAGCCGCGGACGTTGAGGCGACGGGGTAGATCCTTTATGATCCGAACAGCATCACGCTCCAAGTTATTCATACGGGCGACACCGTACGCCTTTATTTTGGGAGGATCCTGTGTCCAATAGAAAGGAAACCGAGGGGCGCCTTCGGCGTCAAAAAACTCCGACTTCCCAGAATCCTTAATTATTATTTTGAAATACCTCGTCTTAAAATTTTTGAAAGAATCGGAAAACGGCTTGAAGAGAGTGCGGTCATGTACAGAGGACAAAGACACCCACCCTCGTCGGGGGGAAGGGCGGACGTTGAAATAATGAAGAAACACCCGAACCATGGGCGTTCGCCCAACCGCCGCACACAAGGATGTGAAGGCTTGCATCGCTGCCCACCCGTTCGGATGAAGTTGGGTGGGAGCAATCTTTAACTCCCTAAGAACGGATGCCTGGAAATCAGTAAACGACACCCTGACGTACATTTGCTCGAACATGTACGCATATACGAAGAAGAAGTCCTCGGAGCTGGAACCCTTCCCATGATACACGCGCTCATTCGGATGGCTGATGCCCAGACGGAATAACCGGGCGTCCTCAACATCGCGGGCAATGTAGGACCGATTCGCCCACCACGACAATTCGTCGTCAGTCCCGAAATCGGAGGTAAACTCACCCACTTCAGGAGAGGCCCACCGATAGCCCCGAATGCGAGGCCATCCCTCGGCCGGTTCGGCCGACTCGCGATCAATCCGTATCCCGCCCTTGAGCAAAAATATGCCATAACCATTCACCAGTCGATCTCCGTCCGGGGAAGGCGGAACAGAGCTTTCATCCTGATGAGCATCCAGAAATGACGAAGAAACCGAACTTGGCGGCGAAGCACCTTCGGCCCTTCCCGCCGCCTCTCCCCTTTCCAAAGGAGCGTCACCGGTCCTTCCCGCCGCACCTCCGCCGCCTCGACCCGACGACTCCTCCGATGAGTAAACACTAGTGGCAGCCATTTATTACCTGAAGCTCGAAATTCTGAAGCAGTAAAAAGAGAGAAGTAAAGAGTGAATAACCACCCTCCCTTACCCCTATTTATAGCCACATTTTAAAATTCATCATGCATTACCCACCGTTTGATTCAAGGCGCACCAACGGTCCAGATTCGCGACGGTTCGCTACACCACTCAGAGTGACCAGTGAGAGGAGGACACGTGTCCCTTCCCGCCTACTGCTCCCTCAAAAATCGCAACCGTCTCCCCACTCCCAGCGTCACGCCCCCTCAAAAAACGCAACCGTCTCCCTACTCAACCTTTCAGTTACTTCGTCACTTCAGGCTTGGGGGGCCTATGTACCAGGAAGGGCGTCCGGCCCCATACATCGGGCAAGACGTCCGGACGTTTAGCGTACCAATCCATAACTTGGCACCCTGAGTGCGTCCAGCGTCGCCGGACGGTCGGGTGGAGAAATATCAGGACAATAATTAACATCATACTAAACAGGATTAAGGACGTTGGGCCCAATCTTGGGTCGTGGTTAACAAAGGATAATCCTTGGCCCATTTGGAAAGCTATAAATAAAGGTCAAAGGTAACAGTAGGTAAGAACATTGATGGTGCATTTATGTTGCCTGATAACTTTCTCTCTCTATCTCTATAAACAAGATTGAGAACTGACTTGAGCGTCGGAGTGCTTTTAATAGGTACCCGGACGGTTGAGACGGACAGTAAGGAACCAGAGGCAGTAGACGACTGGAGTATCAAATTGTAGAGGAAGATCCCATTTACCCGAAACAATAATAATAATATGGTTTAAACCCTTAAATCGTCCCTATTTTTGGGACTGATTCCCAATTTCATCCCTCAATTATTAAAACTCCCAATTTGGTCCTCATAAGAGCCAATTTGAATGAAATTGACCCTTTCCATTAAATAAAGTTAACAGCGTCAAATATTTTGCCAGTACAGTAAATGAGGTGTTATGTTATGCACAGGTGTCATGCAACGTGTCATTGATATGATGAAACATGGCATTTTAC
>NC_028355.1:35218634-35230201 GCF_000741045.1 Vigna radiata var. radiata | reverse complement strand
TTAATGTGACATCCCTATTTTATAACATACATGTATACAAAAATCAAGACGTCACCATAGATGATATAATAAAGCAGTTAGAGTGTTAAGGTACTTAAGTTAGGATTACAGTAATCCAGAAAATTTAGAAGAAATTTAAAACACGTGGGAAGATACTGAAGTTTGTCAAAATACATCAGAGTTCAAATAAAATTTAACAGTTTTTTAAAAAAAAATCCTAAGGAACTAAGCAGCAGCAGTGTCGTGGTTCTCCTCCAAAGCGTTCTCAACAGAGACGTCATTTTCCTCTGCTCACATCCGAGAATGGATGATCATCGCAACAGGGAATCAAACAACATACATAAACACCAACAACAAAGGCAAGGGTGAGCTAATTATATAAATTCATACAATTGTATTAAACATGTAACATACAAGAACAACTTATATCAAACAGATTCAGAAATATCACTTAAGCATGCAATTTNTAGACTTGACTCGTCCGGACTTTAAAATGAGAGTCGGGCTATGGCGAGTCTTGCACCCGTGGTGACTTATGAAACTTGGGTTCCCCACCCTGCCATACTCACGAGGTTAGTCCGTTCCGCGCCTTGAGGCATACTGGGAGCCCCCAAGACTAAGGACCTCCTGCTACTTCTCACCACATGGTTCAACCTCTCTAAGTGAGTTTGATTGACCATTGAAGCGTCAGAATGACTCCCAAGGCTGAGCCCCTACTTTCATTTTAAAACACTAAGAATCTCACCAAGAGATTCGAAACTTTGAATCACACTTACTAACTCGAATTATAATGTACTTTGAAACATACCATTAACAACCTGGAAATCATACCTCTTTACTTTCGAACTCCCATACTTTAGATTAAAATCAATACACATGTTAACATTCTAGAGACAAGGCCTTATATTAAACCATGCTCCATAAACCAAGTAACTATCATTTGATCAACCATAAAATGAGGAACAAACAAAAAGGAACCAGAACCCCTACTCTGATTCTCCCCTTTCGTACCAACTCGTGACTGTTATTGCTAACAAAAGTAACAAATACTCTAACTAAAAGTTTAATGCTCATATAAAAATTTTAATATACATATATATAAATTGTATAAAAGTTATATATTGTTATATAATATACAAGAATCATAATAAAAAAATAATCATTAGATATAATATAAAATATAATATATTATTTATCAATCTTCATTTTCTAATCAATACAACAACTTTTTTTTTAATAAATAATAAACTATGAACCCAACAACATATCTGCAACCAAACTTCAAATTATTATCATAATAAATAATATTAGGCATAAACTTACGTAAGTCCTATCTTATTATCTATATATATTATATTAATATTAAGATTCGAAAATCTCTCTTTCTTATATATATTACATAATATATTATATTAACTTAATTACATTTTTGTCTACATCTAATCCATTAAAGCCTTCCAAATATTAAATTTTCTAAAACCTAACTCCCTGGAAATTCCTCCTCTTCTTTTCAACTCCAGAAACATAAATCTCCCCTCCTCTCACGGCCCACCTTCTCCCATTTTTTTTTTCTTTTATTTTCTACTTCTTTCTTAAAACTTGCACCATTTACACAGTCTAAAATTTTTACTTTCCCATACTTAATGAAACCCAATCAACACCACCATGAACTACTCCATAAAGCACTACTCCAGAAATTGATTNCCCCTTTTAACAGTACTNGAATAGAATTTTCTACTCCCAAGCAACTCATAACAGTCCAATCTACAACCATTTAATTCAATAAAATCACTACTTGACAAGCCATCATAGATTAAGCATACTAATTTTTCATCATTTTCCAAAACAACACACCAAAATAAAATTCACCATACATACAGAATATATAAATAATTCAAAGAAATATAACTAGCTCCCCTTACCTTGGTTTCTCACAGTACAGTTCACAAGAGACGCTCTCACACAACAACTTTATGCAGCACAGGAATTTACAGTACCTATATATCACCGAAATGGTGGAGGAATAAGCTCTTAGAGCTAAGCTTTAAACAGGAATAAAAAGAAGAACGCTCCTAGTTGTCTACAGCCCGAAAAACGCATTCCCTAAGTTGCGAAACAGCAGAGAAGAGGAGAAAATTACTTACTGATCCAATCGAAAATATAATCGGATCAAAAGGAAGCTTTCGGTGTGGTGAACGCTTGAGCACCTTCAAATCCAAGATTGAACGGTTCAATTAGCTTGAAATCTAGAGAGAAGGCAGAGAGAATTTAGGGAAAAAGGGTTTCTAGAGAGAGAAAGGAAAATTGGCTTATGAAAAATTTGATTTCTGAAAAAGCCCCCTTCTAAGGCTAAGGTACCCTTAGTTTATGGGCCTAGCTGCCTCCATATAGGGCCCAATGGCTTTATAATTTTTCAGACCTTTACACTTAAACATGTCTTTCGAAATTTGTAATTAAATATTTATTAAAGTTTAATAATTTATTAAGTCTTTCAAATTATAAAATATTTTAATTGATTTTATCTTATTAGTTTTTGAATATTTTATACAAAAAATTTTACATGTAATGTTAACTTTTTTACATCATTAAAAAATAATTTCATAAAAAATAATTTCCTAACAAAATTAATTTTTTCACATGCAATATTTTATGCAAAAAAAAAATCACATGCAATTTTGAATAGTTTTTGTATGACTTTTTCTAGTTCCGTAAAAAAAATTGGTATTTAAAATGCATATGAAAAAAATCAGTATTTAAATACAAACGAAAATTTTTTATTAAGAAAATTAATTAATTAAAATATGGGTTAAATATGTTTTTAGTCCATCAACTATCATGCGATTTTAGATTTAATCTCTTTTTCAAATTTTGGTACACTTTGATCCTTGTACTTAAGGACACTGTAATTTCTCATCCTCTAAAACCAACGCCATTAAAATTAGTCTGAATTGGATAACGTTTGGCCACGTCTGATGACATGTTTCATGGCTAACGTTTGTCACGTTGGTAATTTTCAATAGAAAGTCAGGATAGTGGTTTATTAACTTGAACCCAATGTGAACCAAAGTTTGGTTAGAAGTATGGTCTGTATGTGGTTGAGCACAGACGAAATCATCATTTAAGCTTGAAAGAACAGTGAATAGAAAAAGGTTGGAGTTGGTCTTCTTGGGCATGTAAGTTGATTTTTGTTTTTCGTGGGAATAGAGGGATAAATTGGGGATATAGGGTTTTATTGGGAATAAAGGGAACTAAGTTGATTTACTTTCGAAATCACTGTTGAAGGGAAATGAAAGTTGATAGTGGAGGATTTGGTTGCACGTGAAGGAGCATTAGTTCAGGAATGTCCCAAGCATGTTGATCCTCCTCTTAGTTAGCTTAAAAAATCTGTGATTGTGGGGAAAGATTGTTGTTGTTGAAGGCAACTACATTGAAGAACAAAGGAAGACTATTTTTGAGATGTAGAAATTGGGCTGTAAGTGAGAAAATGCTTTACTTATTATAATGAAGTTTTTATTAATGATTTGTAATTTTTAATGCAGAGTAATTCAAGTTGTAAGTACTTTGAATGGGTTGATGAAGGAGATTCTAAAATTAAAGGAAGACTGAAGAAGTTGAAGTTTGTATGGAAAATGAAAAGGTTGTACTGGATCTAAGGAAGAAAAATGAGAAGTTGAAGAGGAAATTAGAACAAGAGAGAAAATATCGAAAAATGATGTTGTTGTTGTTTGTTTTGTCATGGGCATTAAATGTTTGTATTGTGTTTTTGTTGAAAATAAATTGTAATTAATATGGTAATTTTGTGTTCTAGTAGAACTTTTAAGTGTTTTATTCAATAAAATCTTGGAAGTTGAGTTCAATTATGCCCTGACAAGGAATTATGTGTATTTTTATGAACATTATTGCTGTCATTTTAAATCAAACAGTTTGAAGATATTTTCCCTTTGAAAGAAGATAATGGTAGTGAAGATATTTTCCCTTTGTAAGTAGACAGTGGTAGTGAAGATGTTTTTTGATGTCACATAAGTTGATAAGTTGATTCTCTGGCAGGAAAATTATCTTTATCACGTGTTTATGATATAAGTTGATGCTTTATTACGTGTTTTAATTATGGTTAACACCCACAAGCCTATAATTAACTATGATTAACTAGAACTTGGGGACATGTGTATGGTATGGTATCTAACCCGAACGGTAAACTTGTACCATTTGGGCCATCCCTTTAATTGGGCTAGTGCTAAAGGTAGCAAATGAAAAAGCTTCAGGGGTGTTGGGCAATAATTGGGTCAGCGCTAAAGTTATTGTTATTGGGCCAATGGACTGGGCAAACAAATAATTAACAACTCTTACCAATCACTTACTATATAGTTGTTGAGGTAGTTACAACTGATTGACAATTAATAAAATATTAAAATATTAACCGTCTATGGATCAGGCCTAAAGGTAAGCTCATTTTAATATTTATAAATATATGTGACAGAAAGGTCGGGTAAATAATTATGAGTATTCACTTTTTATTAATTATTATCACGAAAAGTCACTGACTTGAGTGTCGGAGTGCTTTTTGCAGGTACTCTTCCACTCGGCTCGGACTAGAAAAATATGTAATAGGATGTTCAGAGATCAGAAAATAAAAAAAGGCAATAGCATAATGTGTGTCTCTTGACCTTATACAATTATATGTAAAAACAAGTGATAAAGGAAAGTAAGTTATAAGAGACATCAGAGGGCACTTTTTGAAAAATGGGAAAAGAACAAAGGAAGGAAATGGAATAAAAAGAAATATTCGGTTGTTCTTTGAATTTGCATACTTCCATTTCTAATTTTCTATATCAGTTTTAGCACTTCAATCCTTTCCTCACTGTTTCTGTATTTTCCTTTAGTTTATGAAATCAGGACCCTCAACTAAATCATTGGGCTCAAAAAGAGAGATCATCAATTGTATCACACTCATTTATGGTGGCCCATAATGGCCCACACATCAGGGCCCTTAATGTGCATGCGACTCCATTTTGTAAAGTTAAAATAATAGAAACATGTGAAATTAAAAGTAAAAGTATTAATTAAACGTTAAAGAAAAGATAATTAAGTTAAAATAAAGGAAAATAAAATGAAAATAAACTGTCAATATTTTATTGCTTTCTCCTCGTACTTCCTCACCGCTAAACATATATATAACTATTTTTTACTAATTTTCTATTCTATGCATCCTATTTTTTTTCTCTATGGAAAAATGAGTAAGAATCTAATTGAACTACTCTTCTCTAGGGTCCAGTGAAGAAAAATATGACACATTTTAAAACTGAATTCTTTATATTTTACATAGTTTTGTAACTTTTAAAGAAATTAATTTTCTTGTGAAAAAATAACATTCTTTATATTTCCTCGTCAAAATTTTGTAAAAGGTAATCTTGGAAACATAACCCCAGCGATGTTATCGAGCATTACTGTTGTGGCGAAACACTTTAATTCCATTTAGCAGCATATTTTACACGTGTTCGTATGTAAAGTTTGGACATGCCTTGGGTAATTATGAAGGCACGAAAGTGTATAGTGATAACATATCGTTGAATAACTAAAGATAAATGGGAAGATTTTTTAAAATTGATTAATTAAGAATGATTGAAGATATATTAAGTAATAATGTCAACCTTAGCGTTAAATAATCTTTTTTTAATAGTAAATTAATTCTTATATATTATTCTTTTTACTATTATCTATAGTAACTCAATAATATCCTAATGCGACACACCCCAAATAAACTAATAAAAAATAAGATGTTAATGAAAAAAAAATTGGATTTTGCACAAACATGCAACGAAATAAAAGAATCAACGTACGATAAGACAACCGAAAATATATTACATAGTTAAACATGAAGGACATGTTAAGAGGGTTTGTTGTCTTCAGTTGTGACGATGATGGACACACTCGGCAGGTGTGACCGGAAACCTAGCAGTGTCGGTGCAGTAGTCATAGACCATATGGTTAGCCCTAACCCACATAAGCTGGTGGCTCTGGTGCAGGTTCAGTTCCGACAGTGTGGGTTCGTCCCACCAATACTTCTTATCCTCACTGCTGTTACATTTGTTGGCAGAAGCAGTTGATGTGACTGGCACAGGACACTCGCAGGCGTCGATTTGGAAGTCCTTGTAGGTGACAAAGAAGGGTGCGTGACTCCAATCTGTCTTCACGCGACCACCCTGTGTGGCCCAGTCATCTGCGTTCCATATTGAGCTGTATACACCCATGGCTTGGTCCTTTGGGAACGGAATTCCCTTGTGTTCCAGATTTGTATGCACCCTTATCGGCGTCCCATCCACTTCGAATCTAAACATTCACAACACACATTTCCCAATGTCACTACTTTTATATATATATTACATGGCTATGCAAAATGAAGTCTTTCAAGGATTTCAATTTTTAACCCAGTCATGGAAAATGACCTGTGTAATAAGATTCCTTCTGCTTTGGCTTTTACCATGAGTTTGTTTTTCTAAATTGATGGGACCCAACGGAGACACAGTCACGCTTTGATAGCAAAAGCTCAACTGACAAAAGCATGCATTTTCGTGTTTTCTTGACAGCTTTTCGGGTTATGTAAAGACTCTACTAACTTGTGAATGCTTTTGATAATGACGGTTTAATTAATTAACTGGAATGGAATGATGGTGTGTATATAATACTCACACAACTTGGCGCTGGTTCCAGAAGATGGAGTAAGTGTGGAAGTCCTTGGTGGGGTCGAACCAGAGGTTGAGTCTCTGCTCCCTGTTACCAACACCGTTCACGTACACGTTCGTTTGCACCGAGTATGGTTCTCCGCTGGTGTTGCCCAGAAACTCGAAATCAAATTCGTTGTGAGTTGGACCGTCTGATGACATCTGCATCACACAAATGGAAAATCATCATCAATGTTCAAGTCATTTAAGATGCCATCAATTATCGGTATGATGGTCATAATGGTCAATGCAAAGTGGAATAAGATTAATTAACTAAATGTAAACTTTAATAAATATTTAAGATGTTAAACCAGATTAACTAAATATACTTTACCCATATAAAATATTCTGTAATAAGATTACACTAAAAATATTAGAACGAGGCTAAAGAACGGAGACAGCGACAGTGACAGAGACAATTAATAAATGCAAGAATAAATTAGACGTATGCAGATTCACGAGATGAAATGAATTAGGTAAACGACAGTAATGGCTCTTGTGATCGATTGTTACTATCCATGACGCATATTTAAAGTTGTCTGTCAGCACTAGAGAACCGCTCAATGCATTGAAGAGAACGTGGAATTGAATTGTGGACTAAAAAGAGTTAAAGGTTGCACTTTTAATTGATAAAATTTCCCTTACATAAAATGCAGTAACGGTTCCGGCAGAGTCACCCTCCACAAGCTTGAGTTGGATGGCCACTTTCCCAAACATGTATTTGCTCTTGGATCCAAACCCAGCACCTGCAATGTCCCAAAACTTACATGTTAAATATTGCAGGGCTTTTAAGTGTCTATTAAAAAGCAGATCTAACAAAAAATCATTGAAAGGAAAGAACACTGTGCAAATGTGACAGGTTTATTTATAGCAAGAAGATTGAAGAAAGTTTAAGAGTTGGGTTAATTACCAGAATAGTTATCAAGTTTGAGTTTGAGGAGTTCTCCTTCGTGGATGAAATGGTCCATGGCCCAACCGGGTTGGAAGAGTTCATCAAACTTGACAGAAGCAGCCAACCCCAGCAACAAAAGACCAACAAACAGTCCCAACATCTTCGACATTGTTGTGGTAACTAACGAAAACGAAAGAAAATAACAAAACAACGGTCAGATTCTATGCAACTGAGAAATGAACAGAGTGAAGCGAAGCTTCTTCTGGTTCTCTACTCAAAATGCTTTCGCTGTGAGTGCTCACGAGATAAGCCTGTGGGTGTTAAGTGTTATTTATAGCCCAGCTCACTCATTCTTCCATTAATTCCACGTAACGGGGTGTGCCATGTCACGTGCCACGTTCGGGTTTCAAAAATATCAAGGAATGAACAAAAATTACAAAACATAGATTGACGCGAGATTAAAAAATATAGCCGTTACTGTGGCAGTGATAACTGGCAAAAGCTGTTTGTAGTGAGTGTGTAGTACCACTGCTTCTAAAAAGAATGATGCCAGATTCCGCCAATACGTTGGCGCCACGTGGAGAAATCCAGCTGGAGGGTCTTAATTCAACAGTTGTCACCCGCTGTATGAGCATAAAATTCTCGTGCTTTCCCCTTCCACAGTTGGGTCCCCCATCCTTTCAAACATGGAGGAGTTCTAACAAATTTTTTTATTATGTACTTTTTCTTTTTCTAAATTGTTATGCTAATTCATGATACATTTTTGTAAGCTTAATTTTGTACATTATGCATCTTTCAATAAGTAAATACTTTTTATTCGCGGAAAATCCGTGAATATACTTTCTCGTGTTTAATGTTATTGCTTTCACAGAAACAAAGAGTTCATTAAAAAATTGTATTTTAATTTTTTTTAACATAATTTTGTATTGGATAGAATGTGTTTGCAGTTTGTTAATGAAAGAATAAGATTAGTGTAACAACATTCCTTGGTTGATGAGTGGTTTTAAAATTGGAGTGGGATATGTGCTTTGGTTTTGTTGTCTTTTTTGCTTTTGTGACAGCATTTCCAGCTGGAGGGTGGAAGGAGCAATTATATAAAGGGACCAATTCATCTTTTTTATATTCATTCATCAATTCCCTCTTCGTCTTATCATGCTGATACATTTTCTTTTCTTGAGATCTGTGCACTGTGTTTATTGGGAATCTACAATATGCTGTTACACCACCACATGAGAAATCAATTTAAAAATAATATTGATTATATTTAAAGGTTAAAAAGACTTACACGTGTTCAGAGATATATTCTGTAAATTTTTCTATAACATGGTTGTAAGTTGTAATATGTAAAATTTTTACTTTATTAATTTTAGTGTTAAATAAGTTTATAACAACTTGTCTTAATTTTAGTTTTAAATATGTTTAAAATATTATTTTTAAATTTAATGTTATATTAATTTTTATTTATTTATTTTAAAGTTTGAGATTAAATTATATTAAAATTTGAAATAAGAATTGTTTAATCATATTGTATTTAAATATTTTTTATCTTCCTTCATCTATTCATCGATTTTTAATGAAAAAAATTAAAAAATTTCATGTTTCAAAATAGACAATATCTCATGAGATATATTAATCGTGACAATGTTACTCGTAAGACTTGGGTTGGGATCAGAACATTGTTGTCCATTATAAGACCGATGAAATTCTGAAGATGAGTCAATATATAAACTCAACCCTACACCAAACCATAACATAAACAATGAATTAATGGATTTAGTTTAATGCCTTTAGAGGCTTCCAAACCGTCTAATTGATATCCAAATTGGAGAACCACAACACTCAGAAGCAAGTTTATGTTAATTCATTGTCTAGAAAAATTAAAATATTCAAGATTGGACTGCTTTAGGTGCTGAGGCTTTAATGTTAACTACGAACCTTGGGGTGAAAATATGATTGAAAATTACCAAGAGTTTCTGAACCACAAACATGGAAAACTTTCAGAGACACAAAGTTCTTTTGTCACAATTTTCAATGAAAGCCAACATGTAGCCAATGAGAATGTAGTTCTTGTTACATTATTAGCCAACTGAAATTAGAGGTTCAAAATCTTTAAACAAAAATGATATCCCAGATAAGGAGTTGAAAATACACAATTCTTAACATTGCAAGCAAAGGTACAAACAGATATCAAAGAAGAATTAAGAATTCTAGTTGAGAATAAGGAAATGAGAAGAAAAAATGAAAGTGATGGCCATTGAAATAAAGAATTTATTCAAACAACTCTTATATTTAAAAAAGGATCACCAAAACATCAAGGAAGAAAGTTGCAAAATCTTTGAAGAGAAAAATTCATTGATAGAAAGATTTATTGACCTAGGTGAAGAGAAAAGTAAGATGGAAGATGACATCTGCATTATGATTCATGAGACAATAACATAATTTAATTTTTTGCTAATCTATTAAAACATTTTCTTTGAAAACTCCTAGCAATTAAAAGAGCTAAGCAGCAATCTTGACAAACTTTGTTTTGTAAATAGGAACTAAAAATATTGATGAATAAAAGATGTACAAATGGAAAATTCTAATCTTAATTAAGATTCCTTTGGAGCGTTAAAAGTAAAGGGAATATTAGAAGCTTAATACTAATCACTTATTGCTAACCTCTCTAACATCACTATAATTTATATTGACTATTTGCAGTAAAAGAAAAAATACAACCACAAAAAAAAACATAAGTAATGAAAAAAAAAACAAATGAAGCTCGCATAAAATAAAGATTACTTAAAAAATATACCCACTATTTGCAGTTATAAGGTTGAGAGGAAGGACGGAATGCACTACCAACAATGAGAGCAGAGTCAAGGCGAAACCTTCGAATGCGATTATCAATGACATGAGCAGGGTTAATGACGAACAAAATCACAAGATAAAACTGAAAAACATTAAACATTTTATGCTAGTAACCACTCAGCATAGAAAAAATTCTTTAATATTATAAACATGCATAACTTTTTATACAAGTTCTATGTCGAATAAGTATAAAACATATTATATTTTATTATATTTTGCCATTGCCAAAACTTTTTAATTATAATTCCCATTGATATAAAAAGTCTTACAATTTTATAGTTATATCATCATAATTTTTTTTATACCAAATAGATTATAATTGTTATAAGTGTTTTTTTATACAGTAATTTGTTAGTGAAGATAATAACTTAATAAAGTTATTATCTTCAGGACAGTGCAGCTCATGTTTTTTATAATTTTTTGGCAAAGTAAGATTTATTTATTTTTATTATAAGGTGCTTAACCTTTTTAAAATATATTTGACAATTGATATAAAGACGTTTGGTGAGTGTAGCAACTACTTTGGGCACATCACCTTAGAGGTGTCAATTTAACCCATGACTCTAAGGTTAGTTCCAACCCACTATTGAAAAAGTTCTATTTTAAGAAGCTCCCTTAAGTAGGGGGCCAGAAAAAAGTCCCAACTCCCAAAACCTCCTCTCAAGTGGGTTAGGGTCAGGATTAAAGTGGGTTTAGCCCCACTCCAAAATTTAATTAAATTTTAGTCTCACTCCAAAACTTCAAATTAAATTTTAGAAATAATATAATTTATATATACATAATTTTTTGTAATTTTACTCTCTCTCTCTCTAAATTATACAATTTTTATTTTAATTATTTTACGTATAATTTTTTTTACTACTCATGAATTTAAACAAGAAAGATTCAATATTCAATATTAAAGGTATGAAAGTTAAAAAAATTAAAATATTATGGATAATAATCAAAATGATGATCTTTAAATTTAGTTAATAAAGAATAAAGTCAACAAAAGTAACCATGTAATTAAACTAGTGATGATTTATTCACCAATAATTCAGTTTGACTCTTTTAATTATAATATAATTCTAATTATTAAGTTATAGATATAAATTATTATTATAATA
>NC_028355.1:35209282-35218514 GCF_000741045.1 Vigna radiata var. radiata | reverse complement strand
TCTATTTTTTAAAATAAATAAATATAATTTTTCCATCGCTAAAGTTTTTATATATAAATCAGTTTATTATGCATGTAAGAAGTAGTTAAATAAGTTTGAAGATTAAAATTTGTGAAAGGTTATAATATACACTAATTTCAATTTAACGTCAAATTTAGGGATGAAAAATATGAAGTCCTATTTATTATTTTCTAATTAATAATTATGTAAAAATATTTATACAATTTACATTTTTCAAATCTATTCAACCTACTTTTACATCAACTTAAATGTTTGCGTTACAGATTATCATTTTCAAGACTTAGACATTTTATGCAAAGTGGTAATTTAATGCTAAGAAGGAAGATTTATTGTCATTCAAACTTCGAATTGTATTATCACATAAAAATTTAAAGTATTATGCTTACCATTCTTCGAAAATAATTATTATTGTCAATTTTGGTAACATAATTTGTAAACCATCATTTTAATGAAAAAATAACTTTTTATATAAAAACATACCATACTTTATTGTGACTATGAATCTTTAATTCGAATGGGAATTCATTTTTAGATTGTTTTTAATAAAAAAACCATATTTATTAAAAATTGTTAAGAGTCATACCATTTTTATTAAGACTAGAGTCTTGACTTAATCATTATACATTAAGTATTTTTTTTTTTTGAGTTTTATAGTCCTTGAAATATTTGTTTACGGATTGAAATATAGTTTTTAAATACAATATGAATTTAAATTTATTTAAAGTTATTTTAAATTCTCAATTATTCAAAGCTATTTTAAATTTAAGGGTTAAATATCTTTTTAGTTCTTATACTATCAAGCGGTTTTGGTTTTATTCCCTCTTTCAAAGTAAGGTACATTTTAGTCATCCTTCTTAAGAAAACTTTAATTTTAGTTCTCCAAAATTAGCATAGTTAAAAACTAGCTGACGTGGCTAACGGTGGACTAAAACAATTTCTTTTTTACAGTGTTTCTCACCTTTTCTCCCTTTCCCTCGTCTCTTCCTTCAATCTTCCACCAACCTCGTCTCTTTTCAGCTAAAAATACTACAAAACAGCACCGACTAATCGCCCAATGGTACAGTAGCAAATGCAACTAAATCTTCTCATAAGAAAAAAAACGATACAACAAAATCAGAAATGCCCTTTTGGTTTAAAAATAAAGAAAGAATATGCAGTAGAAAAAAAAAAGATCAGAACTTCCCTGTATATAATTTTGTATCATTGGAATGAAAAGAAATCATAAGTATATTTTCAGTTTGGTTATGCTAAAAAAATAATAAGAAGAAAAGGAAGGAGATGAACAGAGATGGGTCGTTTCTTCCTTGGGCAAGGAGGACCTAACAATGAATCCTTTCCTACACCACTAGAATCTCGGTTGCCATTGATATCTAGATACTAAAGCTCAAAAGACTTGTAATTATACATAGTAGTTTTCATATCAAGCTCTTAAAGATATTGATCTAGTTCAAAACTAAAAATAATGAGGACAAGAACAACAAAATTAATTTAAAGTTGCAACAATCTAAACCAAAATAAAACAAAAAGACGTTACTATATAGCCAAAAAGAGAATGGAAGTACCTCACATAGCCCAAAGGGAACGACATATTCATTATACAAATGGGTAATACTTTTAACGTCTGAAGCTAGCTCTTCTGTCTTCTCTCTTGTTGCATTTACAAAATTGGCATCAGCAGTAGAACTACCCTATGGGATTACACCATTTTCAGTGTAAGAAAAGGTGAGAAGATGGAAGGAAAAAAGAGACGAGGTTGGGTGGAAGATGGAAGGAAAAGATGAGAAAGAGAGAAAGGGAGAAAAGGTGAGAAACCGTAAGAAAAAAAAATTGTGTCAGTCTACCGTTAGTCACGTCAGCTGGTTTTTAACGGTGTTTGTTTTAGAGGATTAAAATCAAAGTTTCCTTAAAAAGGAAGACTAAAATGTACTTTAATTTGAAAGATGGACTAAAACCAAAAACACTTAATAAAAACAAGGACCAAAAACATATTTAATCCTAAATTTAATTTAAAGCTATTTAAATTTCAGTTCAATTAAATTCTCAATTATCTAAAAGCTATATTTTACCATGACATGTGTAATCATATTATTTTAATATATCATTTCCATCTTTTTTTGTAAATTCATGTTGTAGCATGAACAGGCAAATGATAACTATTTTTTTATTTAATTAAAATTTATAGTAATTAAGCACTTTTGAATATATTACATGTATTGTATTTAAATTTTGAAAAATAAAAATTTATATATGTATGAATCATATTTTAGATTTATAATAAATATTTATATTGCAATATAAAATTACATTTAAATATTGATATTTTTAACCACAAATCAAGAAGAAAGTGACAAATTGATAGTAGATTAAAGAAAATTTGTGAATGTGTGCACGTAGACAATTCGGAATTGTGACCATGGATTTAAGGAGGTAGTAAGAAAGTCCTCGGATGCATACAATGGAATAGGGAACCCTATGATAGTATTGAAAGAAAAATTTAAAAAGCTGAAATTCGATCTAAAGACATGAAATAAAGATGTTTTCGGGTTTATGAAAACTAAAAACACAATAAATAATTAGGAAAATAGAGGATTTGGATAAGTTGGATTATGTGAGTAACTTAGATGAAGCATTGGATAATGGGTCTATGCACAGATCGACAGACTCGGCCCAAACCAATTGGTCAAAAAATACCAATTAGCAAAGAATAATCTGATTTATATTGTTTATAATGATGACAGAGCAAAGTATTATTGAACTTGGTAAAACAACTCCTTCAAACTTGATTAAGGCCATACACACACACACACACATATATATATATATATATATATATATATATATATATATATATATATATATATATATTAGGTATTGGAAATGGTTATATAGAGGATTATAACTTTGAAGAACTTGCATATGAATATCTTCTTCAAGATTACCATTAAAAAAAAAATCTTAGTATGTAAACAAATACAACATTCTTAGCTGAAACAATATATTATGTAGTTAGTAAATATTTTTATTAAAATTAACATTTTTATTAAATATTTTTGATAAAATTATGTTTATTTATATTTATATTTTACATTGAAATTTATTTAAAATATCATATAATTACAGAGTGTTATGTTACTAACAAAGATAATAAAAAATGAGCAGCAGTGGTTAACACAATCATACAACAAAATTGATATCAGTCTCTTCCCTATATTTTTCAGAAGATGTAAACAACAATGCCTGTACTAGATCATCAACTGTAGGCATCTGTTGATCATCGCCATGTTGATAAATAAACTGAGAAGTTCTAGCCATGTTGAAAGAAGCCTTGGTAACAGCAGAAGGTAGAGTGGTATTAGCCATAGCAAGACCATTTAGCTCAGGCCATAAGTTTCCCAGGAGTTGTCTTATACGCTTTCTAGCAAAACTTTCATCTAAAATATCATTTTCTTTCATGATACATTGTATGCTACATGCATTATCACCTCTTTCTTGTTCCTCCTGAAAATGAAACATCATCAACTTCTCATCCCATTGTCCAGATTCAAGTATCAATATAACAGTAATCTAATTTAAAAGTTTAGCATAACTACAATTAGGGTGCTTAGGAACCAGAGCAGTTTTTATGAGCAAGTGAATTAGATGTGTATGTTAATGTACCAATATAGAGTGAGATACCTTTGAGGTTCCTAAGTCGTCCCAAAGCCTAAGAATTTCTCCAGAACAAGTGAAGAGTCTTGGATATGGACTCATCAAGGAAATGGTTTCTCTTGAGAGGTTTTCCCCAATGAGGACAGTTGCATGTACTAAGGCCAAGCATGATCCTGAAGAAATCACCCCATTATCCAAATATTCCTTAAAAGTAGGAACATATTTGTTGTTGAACCATTTAGCTTCTTTTAGATAAGCTTCTAGTAAGTCTATCCACTGCAACAATTAAACACCATTCTCTCATTAACCTCCCACTCTACCTATAGTTTGAGCAATATTTCAATTTAAAAGGATGATGATATTATCTTACTGTTCTTTTCAAGGAAGCAACAACAGTTTGCCCATGATCTCTCTGAATTCTGTATGCAATATCATGGGTGGTGTTATACAAGGCCATGTAACATATCTTCATATATTCAGGTAGTTTCTCCATTGCATCAAGATCCCACCTGCAAAAAACGATAGTTTCTCATTTTGATTCTTAATTTGGCTAGTTGAGTGTAATTCGAAGAAATTCTAGATGCAAACCTCTGCACTGCCTCGGTGAAAAGAATAAGTTCATCTAATGTTCCGTANGTGTCGAACATATCATCTATAACTTGCAAAATGCAAATAGCTTTTGCAAGTTCAATACGACAATTTGAATGACGTGGCTCTGGNAAAACTCCCAACGACCATAGGAAGCACTCTCTTGGTCCATCTCTTCCAAAACCAAGTCTTTCGATGAGTCCCAGGTCTTTCCACCACCTAATCAAATCATGGAAACAGTCTTATGATTCATATCATAAAAAGATGAAAATGGTAAAAGTAAAACTGGGAGAATTTCAACATTAAGCTAGACAACCAATTTTCATATAAAATCTATTACCTTGAGATCTCTGCTAATTCTTTCTGGTGCATCGACTGCACCATGTCATAGTCTAGCCTTGCCAATTCTAGAAGAGCAGGAATTTGGTTACTTTCTTTGCTATATTGTACCATGTAATTTTTTGCTTCCAACCTTGCCATTCTTTGATGTCTTGGATATTTTAACGCTTCAACAACTACTCTTCCTACTTCAGGACTTAAGTGTGGTAGTGACTGATGCAGGTGAGCCCTTGAGCACTCCATGGCATGTTGTAGTACTTCTTCACCTTTTGCACCTAAATATGATGCCTCATGCAAACTTAACATGCCCCAAACGTCTCTGGTGGCCGATTCCTTGAAATTCCCACTCTTGTCCAGAAATTTATTGAAAACATCTATATCCAATAATCAATACATAATCAAATTAGTATGTTTGTGTAACAACGTACGTTAAGGTAGCTAGGTATTGATGCAAAGGTAAAATGACAACATAAACAAAGTGTATATAATTGAATTTTCTCAATGCTTTAAAATCACGAAACGATTATTGTTTAGTGTAATATAATGTTGATTTAAGTGTACCTGAAGATGTAGAGCAGCCATTATGTCTTAGCAAGCGAAATTGAAGAGCCGTGGCAAAGAGGTCTTGAGCATTGTTACAATCTCCCAGTCTTCCAAGNTGTANGTTGATCTCTTCTTCGAAATGGTGGTCAATTCCTAGCCTTTGGATGGTGTCAATCAACTTCAATGTTCTCAATGAATCACTTGAGTCTAGTAATACCTCTTGGCTTTTTATTTTGAGTTGCTCAAAACTTGTCATCGTAGGAATAGTTTGAGTAGGTTCCTGTTATGTTACCACCAACGTCAATGAAGGAAAATTGAAAAAAAATTATGTCACTGTGTTCCCCAAAAACACTTGAAACACACATACAAATTTGTGGAGTTCAGATGTTGAGAGGGACAAGCAGTTTCAAGAAAAGGAACGGTATACACGGAATGACGAAAGTTTGTAACCTTTTCACTGAGGAATATAATATAATTAATGGATATATAGGTAATCATATTTTAGTAGAGATTACAAAATAAATAAAGGTAATAACATTAAATATGTATAAAGTGTTTCTTCTCCACTTTTCTTTCGTAATCATTCTCCTATGACTTCTACGCCTGTTCACTTTAAAATAATATGTCAAAGTACAATTAGTTAACAGAAAAAATAAAAATTAATAACAAGTGCGTCATCACTTTTAGGATTCTCTTAAACCTACACAAGCCTTGGGATTTCTTCTAATTTAATATTGAAGATATGGCTTAAATTCAACATTTTTAAGCTAATCCTCAAAAAAAAGGTATTTTGTGCTTATCCAAGAATAAATAAATAAAATTGTGCTTAATAATAATTCCTTAATCTTTATTCCTGGATAGTTATCCAACGCTCCTACATCGAGGTTGACTTAAGTGAGCGAATGGATTTCAATCAACTTACCATTTAATTTGCTTAAACATAATTTTAAAATTTAAAATTTAAAATTTAAAATAAATCTGTTCCTGATTAATAGTAGAACTTTTAGGACTAAATTCTTTATTAAAAAATTGAATAAGTCTTTCAATGTGAATATAAATTGAAAAGCTATTCTCATTTCAATTAGTGTTGGATATGGGTTTGAGTAATGCAGTCTCAAGAACACGTTAAGACTCATGGCATGAAATTGTGTGATCACAGAGACCCAGATTCATATGGAAAGAATAATTCTGTGGTTGAACCTGTTTTTCAGGCTAATAATTCGGGGGGCCGCATGATAGACTGCTAAGTTGGTCTGTATTTAAGAATTATAGTACTATACTATAATAAATTATGAATACTAACAAACATGGTATACGTATTTTTTAAACATTTATAAATTATTTAAATTTTATATGTAATTTAAATTTTTTAAACAATTTATTAGTTAAAATTTTGCAAAATATTTATCTAATTAATTATATTTTACTATACATATATTATATTAACATAATTATTTTTTTTAAAAAAAAACTAGTAGACTTATCTCTTTTGTTATTTATAGCATAAAAATAATTTAAATTTTAAATTAAAATTATAAGTTAAATTACTTAATTAGCATAAGAGAATTTATTTTAAATTAATTTTAATCGATAATAAAATACTAAAAAAAGGAAGTTTACCTGTTTTATAAACCTTTTAAATTGAACTAATGAAAATACATGGGTTGTGTTGTTTTTATATTTTTATTGATAATAGAAAATAATAAAATTATAATTATGAAATTAAATATTAATATCTTTTATAATTTTATTTGTTTTATATATAATATTTTGTTATAAATAACTATTTTAATTTAAAAACAATGAATTTTAAAAAATGGTCAAATTTAAAATAACATGACTTAGAAAAGTATATTAGCAGAAATATTCTTTATATAATAGTAGGATGAAACAACACAGAAATTTTAAACCAATAATTTATTATGAGACTCTTCAACTTCATCTATTTTCTTAGAATAAGTTAGACGTTTATGTATTACTTTACAAATATTTATTTATCCTAATATTAAAAACTAGAAAGATGAATGAAATAATGTACCGATCATTTATTGCAGACTTTAACATCTTTGAAAAATACAACCCCTTTCTTTATTTGGTATGTCCGGATTTTTTTTTTTTTTTGACATTTTAAAACTATTTATCTATTGTAAATTATTTCCTATTTTAAAATATAATTAACTTTTTTCAATAGCTTGCTTATTTCACACAAGAAATAAATAATTAATAATTAAAAAATTAACAATATAGAAATTAAAAATGATTTACTGAAGATAATTAACCTCTCCCTCGTTCCCCCTCAAATAACCGAACGAAGCCCCTTTTTCATAAACAAATGTAAAAACATATTTCTTTTCACATAAACTAAATAAGAGTTCTTTTTATTTATAGATTCTAAAGAGAAAAAAAGAAGATAAAACCTGCGGAATTAATGAAGATTGTTGAGAAGGAGAAGAGAGTGTAAAGGTACTGACCTTTTGAGGGAGAGCTATGGAGTTGATGGATAATTGCATGATGGATGGTGTTGATGTTTTGCAGGATAGGTTGCGCAGTTGATTCATCAACGGTTGCGAATGCAAACTGCGATAAGCAAATGAGGAAGTAAAAGATGAAACTGTTGGCTGTGTAATTGCCATGGTTATCGTTGAAGACATTCAAGAGTGTTTCTGGTGGTGGCGGCGATGGAGGTCAAGAGAGTCGGGATAGCCTTATATAGACTCACGCGTTCGCATTATGCCCACAGTTCACACATTATTCATATGAAACGATGAATGTGCTCTGCTCCAACTACTTCCACTCGTCATTATCAACAGATTGCTTATATTAAAAATACGAATAATTTAATTCATTTAATATTATGAAAATAATTTTTTATCCATATCCGTGTCCGTCAAATGTGACTCTGTTTGACCAAATTTAAATGTGACTCGGCAGACCAGTCCATTCCTAAGCCTCCCCCCTTTCACACTATTATGTTTTATTGACTTTATTTTCTAAAACTCTAGTTAAATGTTTGAAGAAGTTGGATTCATTTCTTCTGCTGTTTATTCAAGATTTTTATTAATCAAATAAAACAAAACAAGAGAAAATTGAGAAAAAAAGAGAGTAGAAAATAGATTATTTCTAAATTTTATTATGAAAAAAAGTTAAAACTAAAGAAAGATAGTAGTATCTTTCATTTGATTGAATCAAAATAAAATTAAAATTAAAAAGAATAAAACACTATAAATATTTTTGAAAGAAAATATACATATTATTGAGCAAACAAAAACAAGAGCTAAAAAATATAAACTATATTATGTGTAAAATCAAAAATGTAATTGCAAAAAATATATATTATGGTATTGTGCTGAAACATTGAGTTTAAAGAGTTTTTCAAAAGAAAAAAAATATAAGGTTTAATATCTTAATAGATCCCTATTTTTTTCAAAATTTTAAATAGATTTATTTTTTTTTCACGTCTCAATTGAGTTTTTATTTTTGTAAAATTGAATTAAATAGGACCTTTCCGTCAAATTAAGATGACGCCGTTAAGAAGAATATACTGACAATGTATTTTTTTTTATTACATGACATTCAAAATAACTTTAATAATTTTCAAATATAAATTCATAAGCCTATTATGACACTAACAGCCCACATCATAATATGAAAAATTATTACATCCTTTATTAAAATTTGCATCATAAAACATATATAAGTTCTAACCAAATTATATCATCCAACCAACTCAACCTAAACAAATATTAGTTCTAACCAAATTAAGATAATTAAACATAACTAAATTTCTATTGAAATACCAGAATTCAGTATTTCCCAACGAAAACTAATATTCCATTTTAAGTTCTTTTAATATACTATTGCCAAACTCTTTGATATTATAATACTTTTTATATAAATAAAGATATTACAAATTTCTTCAATTTTTCACCAAAAAAATATTAAACTATGTAATTTACATTATTAATAAATCTAATATATATATATATATATATATATATATATATATATATATATTTATAATTTACATTAATAATACTAAAATTCATAATTTATTCAGACTATTATTATAAATATTTATCCTTTCTTTGTGCAA
>NC_028355.1:35203225-35205977 GCF_000741045.1 Vigna radiata var. radiata | reverse complement strand
AGACATTCAAGAGTGTTTCTGGTGGTGGCGGCGATGGAGGTCAAGAGAGTCGGGATAGCCTTATATAGACTCACGCGTTCGCATTATGCCCACAGTTCACACATTATTCATATGAAACGATGAATGTGCTCTGCTCCAACTACTTCCACTCGTCATTATCAACAGATTGCTTATATTAAAAATACGAATAATTTAATTCATTTAATATTATGAAAATAATTTTTTATCCATATCCGTGTCCGTCAAATGTGACTCTGTTTGACCAAATTTAAATGTGACTCGGCAGACCAGTCCATTCCTAAGCCTCCCCCCTTTCACACTATTATGTTTTATTGACTTTATTTTCTAAAACTCTAGTTAAATGTTTGAAGAAGTTGGATTCATTTCTTCTGCTGTTTATTCAAGATTTTTATTAATCAAATAAAACAAAACAAGAGAAAATTGAGAAAAAAAGAGAGTAGAAAATAGATTATTTCTAAATTTTATTATGAAAAAAAGTTAAAACTAAAGAAAGATAGTAGTATCTTTCATTTGATTGAATCAAAATAAAATTAAAATTAAAAAGAATAAAACACTATAAATATTTTTGAAAGAAAATATACATATTATTGAGCAAACAAAAACAAGAGCTAAAAAATATAAACTATATTATGTGTAAAATCAAAAATGTAATTGCAAAAAATATATATTATGGTATTGTGCTGAAACATTGAGTTTAAAGAGTTTTTCAAAAGAAAAAAAATATAAGGTTTAATATCTTAATAGATCCCTATTTTTTTCAAAATTTTAAATAGATTTATTTTTTTTTCACGTCTCAATTGAGTTTTTATTTTTGTAAAATTGAATTAAATAGGACCTTTCCGTCAAATTAAGATGACGCCGTTAAGAAGAATATACTGACAATGTATTTTTTTTTATTACATGACATTCAAAATAACTTTAATAATTTTCAAATATAAATTCATAAGCCTATTATGACACTAACAGCCCACATCATAATATGAAAAATTATTACATCCTTTATTAAAATTTGCATCATAAAACATATATAAGTTCTAACCAAATTATATCATCCAACCAACTCAACCTAAACAAATATTAGTTCTAACCAAATTAAGATAATTAAACATAACTAAATTTCTATTGAAATACCAGAATTCAGTATTTCCCAACGAAAACTAATATTCCATTTTAAGTTCTTTTAATATACTATTGCCAAACTCTTTGATATTATAATACTTTTTATATAAATAAAGATATTACAAATTTCTTCAATTTTTCACCAAAAAAATATTAAACTATGTAATTTACATTATTAATAAATCTAATATATATATATATATATATATATATATATATATATATATATTTATAATTTACATTAATAATACTAAAATTCATAATTTATTCAGACTATTATTATAAATATTTATCCTTTCTTTGTGCAAAAACTTATAAATTAATATTTTAGAATCGACAATAATTTAAAATAACGAAAATTGATTATTTCAATAATAAATTATGAAAGTATAAATAAAAGTTTTATAAACAAGTTTTATTATTTTAAAATATATCATTTACTTAAAAGTTATTTCTCTAAAGTTTTCTACCTCTCTCTATTCTTTTTTATCTTTTTTATGTCTTTAAAGAATGGAGATAGTTGGACTCATCCTCTTGACGAACTTCTCTTTTATGTTTGGTCAGTTTTTTTTTTGTCTAAGTAAGTAAATATTGACTATTTTTCCTTTGGTCAATTTTGTTTCTCTCTTACATGTGAGAACTTCTTGCTTGCATGTGTCACCTAAGTTATTAATATGAGTTTCTGGTAATCATTGATCATAATTGTGTGATTCGATAACTCTTGTGATATTTTTTTTGTGTAAATAGAACATATTGTGAAGTTAGAGGCATGTCAGTATATTAAAAGTTTAATGTGTTATTATAAGTTAGGGAAACTAAAATTTTTTAACTTTGGTGGTATGCTTGTTTTGTGCTAATTGTTGACTGAAATTGATAGTTGTGAAATCTTAAGCTTAGAATTAATATTAGACTAGTTTAGTACTTATATTAACTTTTTGAATTTTCTAATATTGTGGTAAAGCATGCTTGATGAATAAATTTTGATTTATGCAATTGAGCTCTGAAATTTTATGAAGTATGAAAATTCTAGTTTAGTTATTATTATTGTCGCAACCGATGTCGCGACGGGACGACGATTCAAAAAAGAAACGATTTTGAAAAAAGTTTTGGAGTCGCCACCATAGTTTATTCTGGAAAACTACAGAAAAACCATAAAATGATAAGGCAAGGTCTATAAAACCAAATTCTGGTTTCGGAAGTCGTTTACGTGTGGGGAAAGTGTTAGCACCCCCACAACGCTTGCCCTAAGGCAATACCTTTAATTAAATACGCGAATTTGATGTGGTTTGCAAAATGTTTAATTTTCCCTAAATAATAAAACTCTAAAGAAAACAAAATATTTTTTTGTGTTTTTTGTGCCCGACAAGGATTGACCTCGCTCCTACGTATTCTCGAAATGAGAAATCAGGGTTACGTAGTTCTAGGTGTAAGATTGTTCGTTGTTTAGAAAAGGATGTTTTGTGTTTTGATGTTTTTATAAAAAAGGAAAAGGTTTTAGCACAAGGCCTACGCGAACGGTCGCACGTGTGCTTAAACCTTTTGAAATAATTTTTGTTGATTTTTTTGAAAGAAGAAAAAGGTTTTCAGCACAAAGTCGACAGAATGGTCGCAC
>NC_028355.1:35196252-35203115 GCF_000741045.1 Vigna radiata var. radiata | reverse complement strand
CTTAAACCTTTTAAAATAAATTTTGTTGATTTTTGAAAGAAGAAGAAAAATGTTTTCAGCACAAGACCGACAAAATGGTCGCACGTGTACTTAAACCTTTTAAAATAAATTTTGTTGATTTTTGAAAGAAGAAGAAAAAGGTTTTCAGTACAAGGCCGACAGAATGGTTGCGTGTGCTTAAACCTTTTAAAATAAATTATTTAAAAAAATATATTTTTTGTTGTTTTTTAGTATTTATATATTCAAAAAATAGATAGATATTTAAAATAGAAAAAGGAAAAACAGAGAAATAAAAAATAAAAATAAATAAGAATAAAAATAAAAATAAGAATAAAATAAACATAGAAAAAACAAAAATAAGATAAAAAGTTAAATAAGAAAACAAAATAAAAAGGTGTGGAGGTGCTTAACTAGGAGAAAGGGGGTGTAAAAACTATTATTATAAACAAATTGAGGTTAAGCCCAGGTGGAGGTGGGGTGGTAAAGTAATAGCAGGGGTGCAAGGAGGGAACATTTTTTTTTCTATTATAAGATCGAATAGGCTTGAGCCCAAAGACAAAGGGTGCGACTTCGCGGAAACAGGGGTGCCAGAGAAGAATAATTTTTGTTTTTTTTGGTTTTGCCCAGGCCCAATGCTCTCCCATTCAGAAACGCAGAAACTTCTTTAAGGGTTTCCACATCCTCACCTCATTCCAATCAAACGAAGAACACAAGGCCTAGAGCCTCTCTCTCACTCTGCCGGTAAAACCCAAAGCCACCGTCTCCACCACCGGTTTAACGCATCGTTGGCGATAGTAGATGCCACCGGAACCACGGTCGGCCACGGCGCCACCGTCAATCTCTTCCCTCCTCCCCCTTTGTGCGCGAGAAGATGTACGCTTGCCCCTTGGACGCGTTCTCACCGTCATCGACGAGGCCAGTTGACGCCGCTGCCAATGTCGCCTTCGGCGATGTTGCCGCCGGCGGAACCCGCACCGTTCTTGTTGGTTCAACCTCCCCACTTTGTGAACCCTAAACCCAAGAGATCACTGCTCCCACCACGGCCAAACAGAGGCGTCGCCAGGGCGCCACCCCCATAGGCGATTACTTCCCTTCCTCTCTATTCTATTGTTATTTCCCTTGCTTAGACAATGGGTTGTTATGTTTGTGAGTGCGGTTTGGTGAGGAAGAAGATGAAGAAACTATTTTGTTATTTTTCCTTTCCGTTGTGTTTTTATTGTGAGCATCTAGTTTAATGATTCGAGTTCATTGTTGATGATTGGAGATGGACAGAGGCGTGGGAGGCCTAGCTTGGATTATCTGACTTGGTTTGTGGTTGCCGTGATTGATTCTGGGTGTTCGGATTAAGTCTTTTTCTTGCAGGAAAACGACGCTGGGGATTTCATGGCATAAGTCAAGGTTGAGGATGATAATGGGGTTGTGTGAGGGATATTGGTTTGCTGATTTGGGTTATACACAGAGGGCATTGGTTTCGGTGTATATTCAATACAATTGCATATTTAAACAGACAAAGTCGTTCAACTGCATGTTCAAACAGACCAAGACAGGCATTGCCAAATCAAAACCAGAAACAAAGACACTATCGGACAATTAAACTTGGGGGCGACGAAGGAGAACTTACCTTCGTAGCTTCACACAACTTTTTCTCTCGGTTTTAGTTCCCTCTGGCTCTCTTGGATCGAATGTTCTTTGGATTGCTAAAAATCTTGCAAGCGCTGAAAAGCTTGGTTGAAGGCAAATGGTTCACCCTTTCCTTTTCTCAAGTGAGGATAATCGGTGGCGGTGAAACGTCGAGATGAATCATGGTTCTCAAAGCTATCGCGGGCGCGAGAAGGGTGAATGGGAGGTTCACAGATGACCACCAAGGTGAAAGCAATTGGTTCTCCTCCTTTCTGGCCGTGAGGTTTCCTTCCCTAAGATGTTATTTTTTTCCCAATGTTCTTGCATGTGCAAGAAAGTTAAGTTACGGTGAGAGTGAGCAATGAGTGTCCAGAGCAAAAGGGGCGTCTCCGTTTTGTGAGTGAATAGAGAGAGTTGCGTAGTGTTGAGAGTTCTCTATGAGGTGAATGATGGATGGTATTTTTTTGCATCCCCGATTGATTTTTCTTTTCCGTCTTTTGAACCTTGCCTGAGAACTTAGAGGGCAGCGCAACCTCCTGACACTCCATTGCTTCCTGCTCCAGCTATTTCTACAATTTTACTCTGCAATCCAGCCACCTGTTACCTGTTCTCATGGCCAGAGACGATCTTTCCACTTTTGGTAATCAGCCAAAGAGGGTAGGTCTGTGTGCATGGCTGAGCAAAATATTTGCACCCAAAAGGAGATAGTGTGCATGACGAAGCAAAATATTTGCTACCAAAAGGAGATAGCGTGCGTGAAGAAACTAAAAGGAAAGCAGAGATGATTTTGTGATTTTTTGCTCTTTTTTTTCTTTTTCTTTTTTCTTAGATTTTTTGTTTTGTTACCATAAAAATTAAAGTAAAATAACCGATAAAAATAAATTAGCATAAAAATAATTTAAATTTTAAATTAAAATTATAAGTTAAATTACTTAATTAGCATAAGAGAATTTATTTTAAATTAATTTTAATCGATAATAAAATACTAAAAAAAGGAAGTTTACCTGTTTTATAAACCTTTTAAATTGAACTAATGAAAATACATGGGTTGTGTTGTTTTTATATTTTTATTGATAATAGAAAATAATAAAATTATAATTATGAAATTAAATATTAATATCTTTTATAATTTTATTTGTTTTATATATAATATTTTGTTATAAATAACTATTTTAATTTAAAAACAATGAATTTTAAAAAATGGTCAAATTTAAAATAACATGACTTAGAAAAGTATATTAGCAGAAATATTCTTTATATAATAGTAGGATGAAACAACACAGAAATTTTAAACCAATAATTTATTATGAGACTCTTCAACTTCATCTATTTTCTTAGAATAAGTTAGACGTTTATGTATTACTTTACAAATATTTATTTATCCTAATATTAAAAACTAGAAAGATGAATGAAATAATGTACCGATCATTTATTGCAGACTTTAACATCTTTGAAAAATACAACCCCTTTCTTTATTTGGTATGTCCGGATTTTTTTTTTTTTTTGACATTTTAAAACTATTTATCTATTGTAAATTATTTCCTATTTTAAAATATAATTAACTTTTTTCAATAGCTTGCTTATTTCACACAAGAAATAAATAATTAATAATTAAAAAATTAACAATATAGAAATTAAAAATGATTTACTGAAGATAATTAACCTCTCCCTCGTTCCCCCTCAAATAACCGAACGAAGCCCCTTTTTCATAAACAAATGTAAAAACATATTTCTTTTCACATAAACTAAATAAGAGTTCTTTTTATTTATAGATTCTAAAGAGAAAAAAAGAAGATAAAACCTGCGGAATTAATGAAGATTGTTGAGAAGGAGAAGAGAGTGTAAAGGTACTGACCTTTTGAGGGAGAGCTATGGAGTTGATGGATAATTGCATGATGGATGGTGTTGATGTTTTGCAGGATAGGTTGCGCAGTTGATTCATCAACGGTTGCGAATGCAAACTGCGATAAGCAAATGAGGAAGTAAAAGATGAAACTGTTGGCTGTGTAATTGCCATGGTTATCGTTGAAGACATTCAAGAGTGTTTCTGGTGGTGGCGGCGATGGAGGTCAAGAGAGTCGGGATAGCCTTATATAGACTCACGCGTTCGCATTATGCCCACAGCTCACACATTATTCATATGAAACAATGGATGGGCTCTGCTCCAACTACTTGCACACGTCATTATTAACAAAGTGCTTATATTAAAAATACGAATAATTTAATTCATTTCATATACAATATGGAAAAAATTAAATAAGTGATGATTTTTTTTTTTAAATATAAATTTTGAAAACAAAGCAAATCAACAACTTAAGAGTGACTGTCCTTTCACTATACTCATACTAGTTAATGATCTGAGTACAGTCCCACTCACACGTTTCATGTGTGTTTTAAGCGGATTTGCGATAAGGATGTGGATTTAAGAGAGAGAGAGCTTGAATTGTATTTTTGCAAAAGTGAAGATATTTGTGTGGATGAATAGTAATTACCATATGCTTCTTTGTTTACTTTATATAATTGGATTTGATATTTTAATAATTTTTTTTAATAATTTTTCGAAAACGAGATATATGTCTGTACTGTATAAGTCGGACGTTCATGTATAGCGAACGGGACGGACGGTCATGCAGATGACAGCCTAATCTCGAGTTGAACTGGTTTCTTGCCAAAGCTCTCGAGCGGTACGAGCAGTACAGACGTTCGGTGGAGGTTGCAGATTAAAATATGGTAAGCGTTCAGGATTAAAGTAAAACCAAATTAACTATGGTGGGCCTGTGATTGGACCGTAATTAAGATTTTGCTAATCATTGGCCCATGAAGAAAACTATAAATATAAGTCAATGGTAAGACATAGGTGGTTACATTGAATACACATTTATTTCACTCTATTTCTATCTCTACCCCTTTTATTTAACAATTGACACTGACTTGAGCGTCAGAGTGCCATTAGCAGGTACCCGGCCAGATTCAGTAGAAGTCGAACATTCATAGGAAGACAACCGAGCGGGAAGAATTGAAGATAGAACGGTTGCCAGCGAGAAATTGTACAGGAAGATTGGGAGACATATCCAACCGAAACAGTGTCATTATTTTATTAGTCTATTTGAATTTATTTTTAAAAAAATATTTGAAACCGATTAATCACGAACTATCACGCGTTGTTAAAGAAAAGTTGTTTATACAATTTTATGTATGAAAAATGATTGAGATGTGTTGGAGAGAATCTATTTCCATCTTTCAAAATAGACTCTGTGTTGTGTATAAAGGGAGAAAGAATTGATTTTCCTCTTTTCATCATTGATTCACCATCCATTATCCTCTGCATATAACCTTCTAAAATTGATTTAATGCTATGTAATGGGAGGGAGAAATATTCTCCTCTTTGAAGAATTATTCTCCTTAGTATCATTGTTTTAATAATATTATATTATTAATATTAATGATAATAATAATATACTAATATTAATAATAATAAAAATTTTAAATAATAACTTAAATTTTATTTTAACATAATTTTTATTATTTGTATTTAAATTTATATGATATTTATTTTTAAAAGTAAAATGATAATTATCTAATTTTATTCATTAAAAAAAGTTTAATCTAACATGCTTAATATATTATACCCAAATTTTTATACTTTCATCTTATATCTACTAGAATCATGTCATTATTTTCTTAATCCACACATTTACACTCATGTTATCTTTCTCTCAAATTCATTCTCTCAATCCATCTTCAAATTCGAAAATTATAGGTTTTTTTTTTAAATTATGTATCTCACGTAAAGAAAACGCGTTATAAACTCGAAAAAATATGTGAAATTTAAGAAAACATTAAAGAATATATATTTGTTCAATTTATTTTTTATAATTTTATATTATGAAAATAATTTTTTATCTATATCCGTGTCCGTCAAATATGACCCTGTTTGACCAGTGACACTGTTTTCCTTCGTTTGACCAAATTTAAATGTGACTCGGCAGACCAGTCCATTCCTAAACCCTTCACACTATTATATAGGTTTTATTGACTTTATTTTCTAAAACTCTAGTTAAATGTTTGAAGAGTTTAATTCATTTCTTCTGCTGTTTATTCAAGATTTTTATTAATCAAATAAAACAAAAGAAGAGAAAATTGAGAAAAGAGAGAGAGAGAGAGTAAAAAATAGATTATTTCTAAATTTTATTATAAAAAAAATTAAACCTCAAGAAAGATAGTAGTATCTTTCATTTGATTGAATCAGAATAAAAATAAAATTAAAAATTATATTTATAAAACAATATAAATATTTTTAAAAGAAAATATACATGTTATTGAGCAAACAAAAACACGAGCTAAAAAAATATAAACTATATTATGTGTAAAATCAAAAATATAATTGAAAAAAATATATATTATGGTATTGTGCTGAAACATTGAGTTTAAAGAGTTTTTCAAAAGAAAAATAATAATAATAAGTAAAACATATTTTTTTTTTGGTAATATACTGTGCACTGAACTATTTTTTAAAACTGTCAAAACGGGTAACCGGATCTGACCCGACCCAATCCACCACGTGTTAATCACTTAGTGAGCCAACCCAACTCGACTCATTTATTAGCGAGCCAGAAATATTCGAACCTGACCAGACCCACCACGGGTTGGTGGGTTAAACGGGTTGGCTCATTCGGTCACTTAACTTTTTTTCCCCTTCTTTTTCTTATATTCTTATAAAACCAATTGATATAAAAGAAACTAAAAAAACTGAAGAATCTAAATTATTAAGTAGCATGTGTTTATTTTGAATTTATTAGTATAAAAAAAAATTAAACAATCTTAGTTATCATAAGTAACATGTGTTTATTTTGAAACAATTAATATAAAAAAACTTAAAAATCTTAGTTACATAAAGGATGTTTTATATATAAGATATTGGGTGTTGCTCTCTCCACCTCCCCACTATTTTCATTTATTTCAAAAATATTTTACACTTCTCCACTATTTTCTTTTATTCCAAAAATACCCTACATCTCCCCACAATCTTTAACCATCTTTCTCTTTCTCTCCCTACATTAATGGAGCATTTACATGGCTCATTAATGGAGTATTTAAATGGCTCAAATTTGAACTTATGATATATTCCCTTAATTAAGTTTGATTCAATCTTATTTTTGTTGTTCAATATATTTTTTTTCTTCAAATTACTTAATAAATCATAAAATTTTGTTCTAAATTTCTAGAAAAATGTTTATATATAT
>NC_028355.1:35143412-35196247 GCF_000741045.1 Vigna radiata var. radiata | reverse complement strand
GATTTTTTGCTCTTTTTTTTCTTTTTCTTTTTTCTTAGATTTTTTGTTTTGTTACCATAAAAATTAAAGTAAAATAACCGATAAAAATAAATTAGACAACAAAAAAAAACTAACGTAAAAGAGAATAATAGAAAGTAAAATAAAAACTAACATAAAAATAAAATAATGAAAACAAAAATTAAAATGAAAATAAGATAAAATAAAATAAAATAACAAAAACAACAAACATATATTATTTAATCATCCGGACAAAATTGAGTATTGACAATTATGAATGCATCTATGAGATTTGAATTGGGTAATATGATACTAGTTGAGTTAAGAAGCACAAATTTTATGATTATATAAATGTTTATTAGTTAATATTAGCTCAAGACATTAAAGTTAGAGAACTCATTGACAAGGTGTCGCCAAACATCAATAAGGATCGTTGGGTACCAGAAAATCAAACTAAATCATGGGAGCTTCATAGTTTAGTTGGGTGATCATTGAGCTCATTGGGTTTCAAGGTTGACACTAGGTGTTATTCAACTAGAGTTGGGCTCTACTCTTCCAAAAATTCTCTAGTTGAGCTGCGTTGGATGGTGAGGATTGGCATTAGGAGGTAGTAAGATGATTTCCATTATGTATTTTGAATTGTATGGAAGATCGTGTGAAATTTATAGATGTATAAATTATTATAATATTATAGATGTATAAATTTATAGATGATATTGACTTTTGGAACCTGACGAGAACTGAATTGTGAGGATGATTGGATTTCCAATGGAGAAAATTCTTGTGAAGTATGTTTCTTAGGGTATGCAATAAAGTAAAGATTCATAATGGAAGTTATCTAGACACTCTATCAACCATTCAAACTCAAATAGAGATGAATGAGTTAGACGATGAGGTTATTGTCTAAAGAATAAATTTAGAGTTCTCATGACAGGAAGAAAGACTAACCTTGTGAGTGAAAGTTCGTCACAAGTGAAAAATTTCCTAACGGTTTAACATCAATGCATTTTATTCTAATGATTAGAGCTATAAGACTTTTATCACACCAGTCAATTTGACCCCATCATATGGTTTGTCCCTAATCCACATCGACTAAGGCAAGAAAATTTCACAAGACAAAAAAGTTCTCCATTGAAAAAGTCCAAAGAGTCAAAATATCCACAAAAATCTTGTGGGTAATTAAGGTCAACCCATGAGTTTTCTTTTTAGACAAAATATTCATTTTGAATGCAAGAAAAATTCATTTAACTCCTACTTTGTTGCAAATCTAACCACTTTTAATTTCTTAAAAATATATGCAAATATTCGAATTAGATAGACTTTGTAAGAAGTTTCAATAAACTTATTTATTTATATAGGAAAATTACGTAACAACATAAGATGTTGAATCCTTGAGTAGCGAATTATATTTTATTTTCCTTGACTGTTTAAATGTATTTTTAAAGTATATAAGATAGTCATTTATTTTTGTTGTGTGAAAAATTTACTTAAATCTGACTCAAAATTAAATATGACATCTCAATTTGAAAATTTAATATAACGAGTTTATGAATAATAAGTTTATAGATTATTTTTATTATATGTTGTTTATTTTTATTTTTCTTCTTTTAATGTATGATTTAAATTTATACTTAAATTCTACCAATTATTTTTTTTCTTTAATAATATATATATATATATATATATATATATATATATATATATAATAAATATATTTAGTAATCATGTTTGAGACTTTATTATAATCTATTACGTACTCTTTTATTAAATCTTATAAGTTTTTTTTAAGAAATTTATAAAATTAATAAATAGATTATGATTTATTAAATTATATATTATATATTTTATTTAATAACATAATAATACGTATGATATCAAGATATTGATTTAAATATAACAAAATTACAATATATTATACTATATAATAAAATATATAATATTATTTGTGTACATAAATGATATTGTTTCTAATATTTAATTAAAATCTTATAATAAGATCAAATTGACCTTAGCTCTAATCCTAACCCACTTAAGAGAAGACTTTGGGGAATAGAGCTTTTTCTTTTCCATGTGAGGAGATCTCCTAAAAGGAAATCTTTTCAATGATGTTTAGGACATGAGTCAAGTTGACACCTCTAATCTTTATTGATGAGACTTTGTTTTAAAATTGTTTTGATTATTACATATGTTTATTTGATATACTATGTATCTTTTGTATATTAGTTTTTTTTTTCTTTTTATGTTTTTGTTTTTTACAATTATTATCTTTATTGATATAAGTAGACAAGGAAATAAGAGTCAATCAACCCTCTCTAAGAGAGATAATGATGTAACTGTGTAGTTTTATGACTATATAATTTTAGTTGTAAAAATCTTTTCTAAAATGCTATTAGTCTCTTTATCTTGTTTATAGTTTCCTTGAGTTATATACCTATTTTATATTGTTATAGTTATATTGTGGAGGTAAACGTACTCTAATTTTATTTTTGGATTATATATCTTTAGATTATTAATTATGAAATATTCATGTTATTAAATGAGATATTACATTTTATTTTAAATAAATCATTAAATGACTTGAAATACTTTATATTAATAATTTTTAATAAATATCAATCAAAAATCACATTATTCAATTATATACATATATAAATAATTTGAATTTATAAATGAAACAAATAATTAAAAATAAAAAAAAATATTACTTCAAGTCATCATTGTTTAAGTGACATTACGGAAGAGAAAAGAATCGATATTAATTCGTATTCCTTAAAATTGTAAAGCTACTATTAGAGATCTACTATTAAAAAATAAGAAGCATCTTTGTTATATACTGAACCAAACTGATTTCTCAAACCTTGTTATACCAATGCTTACCCGAAGCTCCTCTTATTCTAGCTTTTGAACTTAATTCTTCTTGTTAAAATACGATATCTGATCTCCTGACTTTGACCTTTAAAACTTCTTCATTCAAATTAACATGTAGTGAATTATTATATTATGACATGTAGTGAATTAACATGTAAAAACATATTATTAGAGATCTTCCTAAACATGTCATAAATTTTGAATATAATTTCAATTTTATTATCACATTACGACACGTGACACTGATCATGTGATGTGATAATAACATGTATCACATTATATATTATTACTTTAATCTCAAGTTAGTATTCAATTAAGTTTCAATTATTTTTAAAAACAAACAACTTTGATTTTCTCTAAATTAAAACTAAATTTAATTTTTAGATAAATATTATATAAATATCTTTATTAAAATTAATATTTTTATTAAATATTTTTAACAAAATTATGTTTATTTATATTTATATTTAACATTGAAATTTATTTAAAATATGAGTGTTATGTTACAAAGAAGTATGCCTATAATATATAAGGGAATAAATGTGATAAACTAACTAGACTTAAGGTAAACTAACAAAGATAATAAAAAAGGAGCAGTAGTAGTTAACACAATGATAACTTTTTGGCAAGTATACCAAATCATTACAAGTAAAGTATCTTTCTCCCAAGGGACTTGTGCAACACATGATAATTCTTCCTTTTATAACTCAATTAGACATTAAAATACACAAAACAATACAAGAAACTAGTTTTGGTATTTTATAAAACAGTTGGTGTGCCAGGAATTGGTCTTTGACTAACATTACAGTAACATCCTAGATAAAATACGTTCTCTGTTCAAGCATTCACATAAGCATATCTTGATTTAATTCCTTAAAGCAAGTTCTAAAATCATCTATTAAATTATTAATTCCTTAATTAATTTAACAGATAATTTTGCATTAAAATCAGAGGTTTAGAATGACCAAAAGTACAGAAGCTATTCCTAGCATCGTTCCTTTTAGTTTCTTTTCTTACGTTTCTGGTTCTAAAAATAGTACAAAAGAACCTTTAAAAAGAATTATACTTCCGTATAATCTAAAGCAAGTCAAGAAAAGAACAAGAACATAGACATATATTGCACATGAAATTTACATTAATGTATCGTCATACAACCAATTCTAATGAACAGAAAAACTAGCCTCTCCTAGACATCTAAAATGTACTCTTTACAACAATTCCTCGCAGAAAGTGAAGTCTTGATGTCTTGAAGGGTCTCCTGATGGTCTTCTCCAGTTCTCCAGAGCGTTTTTCTATTTTTCGTGTCAGAAGATCGTTTCTGCCTTCTCTGTCACGTCTTTTAAGAGTCACTTAACTTCCTTAATTCTCTCAACACACAAGAGTGTGTGCGCTGTGCGAATTTATTTTAATTGCTGCACTGTTATTCGCTGAGCGCACAAGTATGTGTACGCTAAGCGAATTTCAACATTTCTTTTTCTTCAACTTCTCTTATTCGCTCAGCGCACAGGTCCTGGTGCGCTGTGCGAATCTATTTTTTTGGCTCTGCGAATTTGGCTTGCGCTCTGCGAGAATTGGTTGACATATTCTCATTTATACAACTTTTCCTGAACAATAATTTACGAAACAATCTACTTCTTATTACAACTTTTCACTGAGTAATAATATGAATAATAATAAAATTGAGATTATTTATAAGTGTAAAAATAATTCATTTTCACATTTATCACACAATCATACAACACAAGTGATATCACTTTCTTCCTTATATTTGTCAGAAGGTGTAAACAATAATGCCTGTACTAGATCATCAACTGTAGGCATTTGTTGATCATCGCCATGTTGATAAATAAACTGAGAAGTTCTAGCCATGTTGAAAGAAGCCTTGGTAACAGCAGAAGGTAGAGTGGTATTAGCCATAGCAAGACCATTTAGCTCAGGCCATAAGTTTACCAGGAGTTGTCTTATACGCTTTCTAGCAAAACTTTCATCTAAAATACCATTTTCTTTCATGAGACATTGTATGCTACATGCATTATCACCTCTTTCTTGTTCCTCCTGAAAATGAAACATCATTAACTTCTCATCCCATTGTCCAGATTCATGTATCAATATAACAGTAATCTAATTTAAAAATTTAGCATAACTACAATTAGGATGTTTAGGAACCACAGCAGTTTTTATCAACAAGTGAATTAGATGTGTATGTTGATGTACCAATATAGAGCGAGATACCTTTGAGGTTCCTAAGTCGTCCCAAAGCCTAAGAATTTCTCCAGAACAAGTGAAGAGTCTTGGATATGGACTCATCAAGGAAATGGTTTCTCTTGAGAGGTTTTCCCCAATGAGGACAGTTGCATGTACTAAGGCCAAGCATGATCCTGAAGAAATCACCCCATTATCCAAATATTCCTTAAAAGTAGGAACATATTTGTTGTTGAACCATTTAGCTTCTTTTAGATAAGCTTCTAGTAAGTCTATCCACTGCAACAATTAAACACCATTNACATTTAATATCTATAATTTTTAACATTATATTATGTTTTAACTTACAAACATATTCGACTCAAATAACTTAAATAAAGTATTTAATTTATTAGATAAATAATATAAAAGTATTATTAAATACTTAAAATATAAAAGAAAAGTTAATTGTTAAAGATTTGGAATTTATTTAGTTTTTTTGTCATTATAAAGTTAGTATATAATAATAATAATATATTATTATTATTTACTATTAATATAAAATGGAAGTGGTAGAAACACTAATATTGAAGTTTTCTCTGAATTTTATATCACAAATTCAAATTTGTACCATGTGAATGCTCCATTAATTTAGAGAGAGAAAGAGAAAGAGAAAGATTATTAAGGATAATGGAGGTGTAGGGTATTTTTGGAATAAAAGAAAATAGTGGAGAGGTGTAAAATATTTTTGAAATAAATGAAAATAATGGAGAGGTGGAGGAACACTTGGGGAGGTGGAGGAGCACTTGGAGAGATGGAGGGAGCAACATCCTAAGATATTTTATATGATTTTATATTGCTATGATTGTATTTATTAAACAATGAAAAGTGTTTGATGAAGTGGTTAAGTGATTATAAAAATATTGAATATATTTTTCTGTGTTATTAATTATTAAAAGTATTGTAGAAATATTGTATATATAGGATGTTTAAATATTATAAAAATATCGTATATATTTTTCCGTGTTATTAATTATTAAAAGTATTGTAAAAATATTGTATATATATAGGATGTTTAAATATTGTAAAAATATTGTATATATATGATGTTTAAATATTGTAAAAATATTTTATATATGTTTAAATATTGTATATATTTTTCCATCATATGTCAAACATTAAGAGTAAATCAAAATTAACTTCCTAAAATAGAACTAATCTTTGATTGTGAAATTTTCAATGAGAAGACAGAGAACCTGGTTATGAAGGATGTACATTTTGAATAATTAATTTAATTTCAATAAAAAAAATAGGATTTGAATAATTAATTTAATTAAAAAAATAAGTGGATTAGTGAGTCAACCCGACCCACCATAGGTTCAACCTGTGTGAGCCGGATCCTTAGTAAGTCGAGTCAAAATTGACTTGCATCAAAATTTTCACATTTTTTTTCAATCCAATCCGGCTCAAACCCTAGTGAGCCGGGTTGACTCACGGGTTTCAACCCATTTTCACAGTACTATTTCTGATTTTTTTTAAGTAAAATCACAATAATTGTTATAAAAAAAAATAACACACACAAAATAACTTTAATAAATTTTCAAATATAAATTCATAAGCCTGTTATGACACTAACAGCCCACGTCATAATATGCAAAATTATTACATCCATTATTAAAATTTGCATCATAAAACATATATAAGTTCTAATCAAATTACATCATCCAACCAATTCCACCTAAATAAATATTAGTTCAATAAAATTAAGATAATTAAACATTACTAAATTTCTTTTGAAATACCACAATTCAGTATTTCCCAACGAAAACTAATATTTCATTTTAAGTTCTTTTAATATATACCAATATCAAACTCGTTGATATTATAATAGTTTTTATATAAATAAAGATATTACAAATTTCTTTAATTTTTCACAAAAGGAATATATTAAAGTACGTGATTTACATTATTAATAACTATAATATATATTTTTTTTATGATTTATATTAATCTACTAAAAATCATAATTTATTCAAACTATTATTATAAATATTTATCCTTTCAGTATTTTAGAATTGACAATAGATTTAAAATAACATACTCAATTATTTCTATAATAAATTATGAAAGTATAAATAAAAATTTTATAAACAAATTTTATTATTTTGAAATATATCATTTATCAATAAGTTAATTCTCTAAAATTTTCCATTTTCTTTTTATTTTTTTTTATCCTCTTTTTATGTCTTTAAAGAACCGAGATAGTTGGCCTTATCCTCTTGACGAACTTCTCTTTTATGTTCGGTAAGTTTTTTTGTCTAAGTAAGTGAATTTTAACTTTTTTTTCCCTTGCTCAATTCTTTTCTCTCTCTTACATGTGAGAACTTCTTGCTTGCATGTATCACGTGAGTTATCAATATGAGTTTCTGTTAATCAGTAATCATAATTGTGTGATTTGGTAATTCTTGTGATGTTTCTTTTGTGTAAATAGAACATATTGTGAAGTTAGAGGCGTGTCGGTATATTAGAAGTTTAGGGTGTTATTATAAGTTAGGGAAGCTACAATTTCTAACTTTGGTGGTATGCTTGTTTTGTGCTAATTGTTGACTGAAATTGATAGTAGTGAAATCTTAAGCTTAGAATTAATATTAGACTAGTTTAGTACTTACATTAACCTTTTGAATTTTGTAATATTGTGGTAAAGCATGCTTGATGAATAAATTTTGATTTATGCAATTGAGTTCTGAAACGGTATGAAGTATGAAAATTCTAGTTTAGTTATTATTATGAATGCATCTATGAGATTTAAATTGGGTAATATGATACTTGTTGAGTTAAGAAGCACAAATTTTATGATTATAAAACTGTTTATTAGTTAAGATTAGCTCAAGGAGTGTCAAATTACACAAATCAAGCTTAAAAAGAGAAATTTGAGATTTTCTTATATTGCTAAGCACCACTTAGACAATGATTTCTCTGATTTGGCTAACATTGGATGAGGGTTCTTCTCGTTAGGTGACATCAAAGTTAGAGAACTCATTGACATGGTGTCGTCAAACACCAATCAGGATCGTTGGGTACTAGAAAATCAAATTAAATCATGGGAGTTTCATGCTTTAGTTAGGTGATCATTGAGCTCATTGGGTTTCAAGGTTGACACTACGTGCCATTCAACTAGCGTGGGTGCTACTCTTCCAAGAACTTCTCTAGTTGAGCTACGTTGGATGGTGGTGATTGACATTAGGAGGTAGTAGGATGATTTCCATAATATATTTTGAATTGTATGGAAGATTGTGTGAAGTTTATAGATGTACAAATTATTTTAATATGATGATATTGACTTTTGGAACCTGATGAGACATGAATTGTGTGGATGATTGGATTTCCAACGGAGAAAATTCTTGTGAAGTATGTTTCCTAGGGTATGCATTAAAGTAAAGATTCATAATGGAAGTTATTTAGACACTCTATTAACCATTCAAACTCAAATAGAGATGAATGAGTTAGACGATAAGGTTATTGTCTAAAGAATAAATTTGGAGTTCTCATGACAGGAAAAAAGACTAACCTTGTGAGTGATAGTTCGCCAACTGCAAAATTTCCTATAGTTCAACATCAATGCATTTTATTCCAATGATTAGAGCTTTAAGACTTTTTATTACACCGGTCAATTTGACCCCATCATATGGTTTATCCTTGATCCACATCAATTGAGGCAAGAAAAATTCACAAGATAAAAAAGTCCTCCATTAAAAAGGTCTAAAGAGTCAAAATATCCTCAAAAGTCTCGTGGGTCAAGCTCAACCCATGAGTCCTTTTTTTTAGACAAAATATTCATTTTTAATACAAGAAAAATTCATTTAACTCCTATTTTGTTGCAAATTAACCATTTTTAATTTCTCAAAGATATATATATAAACATTTGAATTAGATAGACTTTATAAGAAGTTTCAATAAACTTGTTTGTTTATATAGGAAAATTACATAGCAACATGGGATGTTGAAATCCTTGAGTAGCTAAATATATTAAATTTTTCTTGATTTTTTAAACATATTTTTAAAGTATATAAGATAGTCATTTATTTTTGTTGTGCAAAAAATTTACCTAGATATGACTCAAAATTAAATATAACATCTCAATTTGAAAGTTTAATATAACGAGTTTATGAATAATAAGTTTATGGATTTTTTTTATTATATATTGTTTATTTTTTTTAATGTATGATTTAAATTTATACTTAAATTCTACCAATTATTTATTTCTCTTTAATATATATATATATATATATATATATATATATATATAATAATAATAATAATAATAATAATAATAATAATAAATATATTTAGTAGTCATGCTTGAGACTTTATTATGTATTACGTACTCCTTTATTAAATGTTATAAGTTTTTTTCTTTAAGAAATTGATAAAATTAATAAACAAATTATAATGTATTAAATTATATATTATATATTTTATTTAATAAAATAATAATAAGTATGATATAAAGATATTGATTAAATGTAATAAAATTACAACATATTATGCTATATAATAAAATATATAATTTTATTTGTTTACATAAATGGTATTGTTTCTAATATTTAATTAAAATCTTATAGTAAGGCTAAATTCACCTTATCTCTAATCCTAATCCACTTAAGAGAACATTTTGGAAGATAAAGTTTTTTTTTTGTCCCTACGTGAGGAGGTCTCCTAAAAGGAGACTTTTTCAATGATGTTTACGACTAGTCCTTACGAATGAGTCAAGTTGACACCTCTAATCTTTATTGATGAGACTTGTGTTTTTAAAGTGTTTTGATTGCTTCATATGTTTATTTGATATATTATGTATCGTTTGTATATTAGTTTATTTTTTCTCTCTTTATTGATCCATTTTATGTTTTTGTTCTTTTACAATGATTACTCTTATAAGTAGACAAGGAAACAAGATTCAATCAACCTTTCGAAGAGGGATAATGATGTAATTGTTTAGTTTTATGACTATAATTTTAATGGTTAAATATGTTTTTAGTCCATATATTTTGGGGCGATTTTGGTTTTAGTCCCTCTTTCAAACTAAGGTACAATTTAGTCCTTCAACTTTAGAAAATTTTGGTTTTAGTCATTTTTACCAAATTGTTTTAACTTTATTTGTTGTTTTACACTGTTTGACACATTTTTGCTTCAATGTTAACTAAGAAACGTGTTTGAAACAGCAAATAAAGTTAAAAAAATTTGGTAAAAATGACTAAAACCAGAGTTTTCTAAAGTTGAAGGACTAAATTGTACCTTGGTTTGAAAGATGGTCTAAAACCAAAATGGCCCCAAAGTATAGGGACTAAAAACATATTTAACCTTAATTTTAATTGTAAAAATCTTTTCTAAAACGCTATTATTTTCTTTAGCTTGTTTATAGTTTCCTTGAGTTATATACAAATCTTATAGTTATATTGTTGAGATAAGTATAATAACATATTCTAATTTCATTTTTGGATTATATATCTTTAGATTATTAATTGTGAAATAGTTCATTTTAGATTATTAATTGTGAAATAGTTCATGTTATTAAATGAAATATTACATTTTATTTTGAATAAATCATTAAATAACTTGAAATAATTTATTTTAATAATTTTTAATAAATATCAATCCAAAATCACATTATTCAATTATATACATATATAAATAATTTTAATTTGTAAATGAAACACATATTTAAAAAAAAATTAATTCAAGTCATCGTTGTTTAAGTGACATTAATGAAGAGAAAAGAATCGATATTAATTCTTATTCCTTAAAATTGTAAACCTACTATTAAAGATCTACATTAAAAATAAGACGTACGCGTCTTTGTTATATTTTGCCTTCAAAATCTAAAAGACAACATCATACCTTATCAACATTTAATTTAATAAAATGTCTCAAATTATTATACAATTTTTTTCGAAATCATGGATTAAAATTAAGATTGTCAATATTAACTCTTAATTTTTTTCATCTAAATATCTAAATTAATTCTTCCTTTTTAAAATCCAAATAACTTTATCGTTAAAATTAAAAAGCATCACCACTAGATTAAAAACATGTACTGTATAAAAAGTTAATATGTACCTTCTACACAATCTGATGTTATAATAAAAACAAAGAACAAAAAAAACTTAAAAGGAATATAAAAACTTATGATTTCATAAAGATGAAATTTTATGTCACTAGTGTAGTAAGACTTTTAGACGTAAGTTATTTTGGACTTTTAACGTCATCCCCAAAATTGATGTCTATATAGGTGACGTTAATAGGACGTCAGTTTTTTGCAGGGGCGACGTTGATATAGACGTTTGTTTAGTTACAAGCTCGACGTCTACAAAGACATCCGACAATGCATTAACTGACATCTAATCTTACCTTAGACGTCAGTCTGTAGAACTCAGGACGTCTATAAAGCCGTCAAACTTTGCATTAACCGACGTCTTTGGGACATTATAGACGTCGGTTTGTACTTAACTGATGTCTATGAAGTGATCTTTGTGTTTTGGTGCGGTTTTTGTCGTGTCTTGGGATAGTGTAGTAGTACCTCCTTCCTTTGCTAGTTTCTTCGTAAGAAAAAGTTGCGTCTTTTGGACTTCTCATGGTATTTCAACCCAAAGACGAACTTGGTTCGTTGCCTAGGTCCATTCCGACCGCTACTGAAAAAGAATATGGTGAGAATACACCGTAAAGTTTTTCATTGACGGTCGGAATGGACATAGGCAACAATCCAAATTCGTCCTTGGATTGAAATGTCGTGAGAAATCAAAAAAACGCAAGTTTTCCTTATGAGGAAACTAGCAAAGGGAGAAGGTGTACTATGCTGCACAAAGACACAACAAAAAAACCGCACCAAAACACAACGAAAACTCATTTTAATCGGTTCAAATGAGAGATAATACATCAAAGATTACTTTAATCGGAGTAAAAAAACTTTGAATAATTAAAAGGAGAGGAAACTTACTTGGAAATGTAGAGCAGCGAAGAGAAAACAAAAAGACGATCAAAGTGTTGGTTCGCAAACCGCTAGTCTGCAGTGCAATTTAACAAGAAATTAGACGTCAGTTGTTAGCAGAACTTACGTCTACAATGACAAATACATCGGACGCCGGACTAATTTGTAAAAGATAAAATTAGTCGTAAGTTATCAATTACAGAAATTATAAAATAAAAGATAAAAGATAAAATATTATAATAATAATAATAATTAAAATTAGGTCGATTCCACCTAGATTCCATTTAGAAAGTAAAAGGTCACCAAAAACAATAATTGTTGATGTTTTAGTTTACATTGTTTATATTTAAGTAGTCCAATTTAAAATTTTCAATAATTGTTTAATAATTACTACTCACTTCGCACATTTTCTTAAAAACATGGAACACGTGTTTGTGCTCAGATATTCAACTGATTCGTTTTGCTACTATTTGTTTTTGTTCTCAGAATTTATATATGAAATAATTGTTTATAGGGGAGGGAAAGATAAAAACTATAATTTTATAGATCTGGGGGAAGGAAGAGAGGAAAACAAAAAAAAAATTAATATAAGATTTTATAATTAATATAAAAATATAACTATTAATATAAAATAACATAATATTTAATATTTTTCATTAAAAAGATATAATATGTACACTTGACCAAACTCCTACACGCCACAAATTAGAAACAAAGTTGTCATCATAATCACCATTGAAAATTGAGGGGACGACTATTGAATACATTAGAGGGGACTACTTTTCAAAAATAAGTGAATTATTGTGCTTTCAATTTCTTTCTTGTCACACCACTTCCTTATTATCAATAACTTTTAAAATCTATCGATTTTATAAAAGAATATATATCATTAAACATATGTTGCGAATAAATATCTGTATACTAAAATCAACCTATTTTTTCTTTCAACAATTTGATGATATATATATATATATATATATATATATATATATATATATATATATATATNAAAACTCCCAACGACCATAGGAAGCACTCTCTTGGTCCATCTCTTCCAAAACCAAGTCTTTCGATGAGTCCCAGGTCTTTCCACCACCTAATCAAATCATGGAAACAGTCTTATGATTCATATCATAAAAAGATGAAAATGGTAAAAGTAAAACTGAGAGAAATTCAACATTAAGCTAGACAACCAATTTTCATGTAAAATCTATTACCTTGAGATCTCTGCTAATTCTTTCTGGTGTATCGACTGAACCATGTCATAGTCTAGCCTTGCCAATTCTAGAAGAGCAGGAATTTGGTTACTTTCTTTGCTATATTGTACCATGTAATTTTTTGCTTCCAACCTTGCCATTCTTTGATGTCTTGGATATTTTAACGCTTCAACAACTACTCTTCCTACTTCAGGACTTAAGTGTGGTAGTGACTGATGCAGGTGAGCCCTTGAGCACTCCATGGCATGTTGTAGTACTTCTTCACCTTTTGCACCTAAATATGATGCCTCATGCAAACTTAACATGCCCCAAACGTCTCTGGTGGCCGATTCCTTGAAATTCCCACTCTTGTCCAGAAATTTATTGAAAACATCTATATCCAATAATCAATACATAATCAAATTAGTATGTTTGTGTAACAACGTACGTTAAGGTAGCTAGGTATTGATGCAAAGGTAAAATGACAACATAAACAAAGTGTATATAATTGAATTTTCTCAATGCTTTAAAATCACGAAACGATTATTGTTTAGTGTAATATAATGTTGATTTAAGTGTACCTGAAGATGTAGAGCAGCCATTATGTCTTAGCAAGCGAAATTGAAGAGCCGTGGCAAAGAGGTCTTGAGCATTGTTACAATCTCCCAGTCTTCCAAGNTGTANGTTGATCTCTTCTTCGAAATGGTGGTCAATTCCTAGCCTTTGGATGGTGTCAATCAACTTCAATGTTCTCAATGAATCACTTGAGTCTAGTAATACCTCTTGGCTTTTTATTTTGAGTTGCTCCAAACTTGTCATCGTAGGAATAGTTTGAGTAGGCTCCTGTTATGTTACCACCAACGTCAATGAAGGAAAATTGAAAAAAGTTTATGTCACTGTGTTCCCCAAAAACACTTGAAACATACAAAATTTGTGGAGAGAGGGACAAGTAGCTTCAAGAAAAGGAACGGTATAAACGGAATGACGAAAGTCTGTAACCTTTTCACCAGAGGAATATAATATAATTAAAAAAAATATTCTTTCAAACACTTAAATTTTTTACATTCATTTAACATTACTTTTACTTATTTTTTTTTCTTAAAAAATAATAAAACTTTTTACATTTTAAATCATTTTATCTATGTATTCTGAATTAAAATAAATGTATTATTGTTTACAATTAATGGATATATATGCAAGGAAAATGATATTTTAACACCATTTTTTGACATTATTTTGACATTGCACACATGTCAAAATGTGATTGGATGATTTTAAATTAAAAAAAGTTGAGACAAGAGTATATTTGGAAGAGAAAAACCAAAATTTGTTTTTTTAATTTTAAAATTATTCAACTATATTTTGATATGTACAGTATCAAAATAATATTAAAAAACTGTGTTGAAATATGATTTTCCTATACGCCATCATATTTCAGCAGAGATTAGCTGAATTCATATCCTTCTCCCAGGACTTCTACGACGGTGCCGTTTAAGTTGAAAACTATTTCACTTTAAAATAATAGGTCAAAGTACAATTAGTTAACAGAAAAAATATAAATTAATAACAAGTGCGTCATCACTTTCAAGGAATCTCTTAAACCTACACGCGCCTTGGGATTTGTACAATTTTCTTTAAGATTGGATTTCTTCTAATTTAATTTTGAAGATATGGCTTAAATTCAACATTTTTGATTTTATATATAGTTATCGATATAGATTTGCAAATTACTCTTTTATTAGTTGCAATTGAAAATATAATAGATATAAGTAACACTTTAATTTATTTACCTGATTAAAAAAATTAATTTATTAGTTAAAATTTTGGAAAATATTTAATTATATTTACTATACATATATTATATTAACATAAATAATTTAAAACAAAACTGGTAGATTAATCTCTTTTGTTATTTATAGAATAAAAATAAGTTTTTAAATTTTATTAAATTAAAATTATAAGTTAAATTTACTTAATTAGCATAAGAGAATTTCTTTTAAATTAATTTTAACCGATAATAAAATACTTAAAAAGGAAGTTTACCTGTTTTATAGACTTTTAAATTGAACTAATGAAAATAGATGTGTTGTGTTTATATTTTTATTGATTATACAAAATAATAAAATTATAACTATAAAATTAAATATGAATAACTTTTATAATTTTATTTTAGATAGTTTTATTAGTTTTCTATATAATATTTTATTATAAATAATTATTTTAGTTTAAAAATAATTAAATTTAAAAACAACGAATTTTAAAAAATGGTTTATTTTAAAATAACATCTCTTAGAAAAGTATATAAGGACAAATATTCTTTATATAATAGTATGATGAAACCACACAGAAATTTAAACCAACAATTTATTATGAGACTCTTCAACCTCATCTATATTCTTAGAATATGTTAGACGTTTATATATTAATCTACAAATATTTATTTATCCTATATTAAAAACTTAAAAGATATATGAAATAATGTAGCAATCATTTACTGCAGACTCTGTACAACCCCTTTCTTTATTTGGTGTGTAAGGATATTTTTTTGACATTTTAAAAATATTATCTATTCTAAATTATTTGCTATTTTAGAATATAATTAACTTTTTTCAATAACTTGCTTATTGAAGATATGAAATTAATTAGAAATAATTACAAAATTAACAATAAATAAAATATAAAGTTATTTTTCATGAAAATTGATATAATGAATTTTTAAATATAAAATAAAATCATTACTAAAAATTATTTACTGAAGATAATTAACCTCAAATAACTGAACAATATGGAGATTGCTTTAGAAAGAGAAGAGAGTGTAAAGGTACTGACCTTTTGAGGAAGAGCTATGGAGTTGATGGATAATTGCATGATGGATGGTGTTGATGTTTTGCAGGATAGGTTGCGCAGTTGATTCATCAACGGTTGCGAACTGCGATAAGCAAATGAGGAAGTAAAAGATGAAACTGTTGGCTGTGTAATTGCCATGGTTATCGTTGAAGACATTCAAGAGTGTTTCTGGTGGTGGCGGCGATGGAGGTCAAGAGAGTCGGGATAGCCTTATATAGACTCACGCGTTCGCATTATGCCCACAGTTCACACATTATTCATATGAAACGATGAATGTGCTCTGCTCCAACTACTTCCACTCGTCATTATCAACAGATTGCTTATATTAAAAATACGAATAATTTAATTCATTTAATATTATGAAAATAATTTTTTATCCATATCCGTGTCCGTCAAATGTGACTCTGTTTGACCAAATTTAAATGTGACTCGGCAGACCAGTCCATTCCTAAGCCTCCCCCCTTTCACACTATTATGTTTTATTGACTTTATTTTCTAAAACTCTAGTTAAATGTTTGAAGAAGTTGGATTCATTTCTTCTGCTGTTTATTCAAGATTTTTATTAATCAAATAAAACAAAACAAGAGAAAATTGAGAAAAAAAGAGAGTAGAAAATAGATTATTTCTAAATTTTATTATGAAAAAAAGTTAAAACTAAAGAAAGATAGTAGTATCTTTCATTTGATTGAATCAAAATAAAATTAAAATTAAAAAGAATAAAACACTATAAATATTTTTGAAAGAAAATATACATATTATTGAGCAAACAAAAACAAGAGCTAAAAAATATAAACTATATTATGTGTAAAATCAAAAATGTAATTGCAAAAAATATATATTATGGTATTGTGCTGAAACATTGAGTTTAAAGAGTTTTTCAAAAGAAAAAAAATATAAGGTTTAATATCTTAATAGATCCCTATTTTTTTCAAAATTTTAAATAGATTTATTTTTTTTTCACGTCTCAATTGAGTTTTTATTTTTGTAAAATTGAATTAAATAGGACCTTTCCGTCAAATTAAGATGACGCCGTTAAGAAGAATATACTGACAATGTATTTTTTTTTATTACATGACATTCAAAATAACTTTAATAATTTTCAAATATAAATTCATAAGCCTATTATGACACTAACAGCCCACATCATAATATGAAAAATTATTACATCCTTTATTAAAATTTGCATCATAAAACATATATAAGTTCTAACCAAATTATATCATCCAACCAACTCAACCTAAACAAATATTAGTTCTAACCAAATTAAGATAATTAAACATAACTAAATTTCTATTGAAATACCAGAATTCAGTATTTCCCAACGAAAACTAATATTCCATTTTAAGTTCTTTTAATATACTATTGCCAAACTCTTTGATATTATAATACTTTTTATATAAATAAAGATATTACAAATTTCTTCAATTTTTCACCAAAAAAATATTAAACTATGTAATTTACATTATTAATAAATCTAATATATATATATATATATATATATATATATATATATATATATTTATAATTTACATTAATAATACTAAAATTCATAATTTATTCAGACTATTATTATAAATATTTATCCTTTCTTTGTGCAAAAACTTATAAATTAATATTTTAGAATCGACAATAATTTAAAATAACGAAAATTGATTATTTCAATAATAAATTATGAAAGTATAAATAAAAGTTTTATAAACAAGTTTTATTATTTTAAAATATATCATTTACTTAAAAGTTATTTCTCTAAAGTTTTCTACCTCTCTCTATTCTTTTTTATCTTTTTTATGTCTTTAAAGAATGGAGATAGTTGGACTCATCCTCTTGACGAACTTCTCTTTTATGTTTGGTCAGTTTTTTTTTTGTCTAAGTAAGTAAATATTGACTATTTTTCCTTTGGTCAATTTTGTTTCTCTCTTACATGTGAGAACTTCTTGCTTGCATGTGTCACCTAAGTTATTAATATGAGTTTCTGGTAATCATTGATCATAATTGTGTGATTCGATAACTCTTGTGATATTTTTTTTGTGTAAATAGAACATATTGTGAAGTTAGAGGCATGTCAGTATATTAAAAGTTTAATGTGTTATTATAAGTTAGGGAAACTAAAATTTTTTAACTTTGGTGGTATGCTTGTTTTGTGCTAATTGTTGACTGAAATTGATAGTTGTGAAATCTTAAGCTTAGAATTAATATTAGACTAGTTTAGTACTTATATTAACTTTTTGAATTTTCTAATATTGTGGTAAAGCATGCTTGATGAATAAATTTTGATTTATGCAATTGAGCTCTGAAATTTTATGAAGTATGAAAATTCTAGTTTAGTTATTATTATTGTCGCAACCGATGTCGCGACGGGACGACGATTCAAAAAAGAAACGATTTTGAAAAAAGTTTTGGAGTCGCCACCATAGTTTATTCTGGAAAACTACAGAAAAACCATAAAATGATAAGGCAAGGTCTATAAAACCAAATTCTGGTTTCGGAAGTCGTTTACGTGTGGGGAAAGTGTTAGCACCCCCACAACGCTTGCCCTAAGGCAATACCTTTAATTAAATANTCTGTATACTAAAATCAACCTATTTTTTCTTTCAACAATTTGATGATATATATATATATATATATATATATATATATATATATATATATATATATTTTATATTTGAGATCATTATATAAAAATTGATTTAAATTTAAGAGAAATGAATATTTGTTTTTTTAATAGAGAAGTAATTGATTTTTTTTTTATTTCTAGAGATTAAGGTCAATAATTATATTTATAATATTGTTGAAAAGTGAAAATAATATTTAAATTATCTTCAATTTTGATATGGGACTAATTGAGGTATTATAAATTAATATTTTTCTCATGTTTGTTCTTAATTGAGGCAATCCTATAATTATTTGCTTTGATTTTTATTGGTTTTCATAGTTCTCAACTTAGACTTCTTTCCATAGTTGCAAATCAGTGAAGTGTTTTTCTTATTTCAGTTTTCATCTCCACTAAAACTCACACGGTGAAATTGCTTTCAACACTCATTGCAAGTGAAAGATAAACACGAATAACCTATAGACATTGTTGTATCTTCTGTTTTCGCACTTTCCTCTTAACTTAAAGTGTTTTCTAATTTTCATAAACAACGAATCCTAAATCCCTAAATTTTCATCTGCATATGCCACGATTTAAAATTTATTCAGAAATCCTATTTTTAAACGTTGCATATGCCATGATTTAAAATTTATTTAGAAATCCTATTTTTAAACATTTTTTTATGAAATGTCATGTATAAAGGTGTCAAAATGTCAAGTTTAAAAAACTGGTCACATACTTTTAAACTAAATTGAAGATTCTGATAAAATGAAGATCGAACTAGAAAAAACTCACAAAAACATAGACAACTAAAGAGGTGTAACCTTTACATAAATCTAAATTCTTTTATTCACTTGAGTTTTTGAAAAATCTTTAACAAATAAATATTTTCATTTTTTTTCAATTCACTAAATCACTCTAATCTTAACACATGTATAAAGTTCCATCCTTTAGATGCTATAAAAGGACATATGTTTAAATTACTCTACGTGGTGTAAGTATGACCATCAGGATCAACTCACATACAATTCAACACAGTTCCCGAAAACAGAACTTGTGGCGCTGCTTGCTTTCCTTAAAGTAATAAAAAGACAAAAATGGGTTTTCATGTACAACCAGATCTTTTTATAGATCTATATGTTTTTCTTTACATTTTAAGCATAACTAATTTTGTCCATTTTTAATTTTCGAATGCTTTATTGTAAATATAATAAATAAATATTAATAATATACACAACAAAAGTATTTTCATTCTATTTTTCTAATACAAACTAAACTTTCATCTTTTATATTTTTTTCTCTCTTTTTCTATATATTCTCTTTTACTTTCCCACTTTCCATGTCGATAACAAAAGCTATTTTATGCATAGTTCTAGACATGAAAACAATTTGGTTTGAATAATTAGACCCGACTTTTCGTTGATGCACAATTGAAATTATTGTTCTGGTTGTTTTATTTATACAGGCATGCCCCCATTTGTGGTTAACTTTTTCATTTTCTTTTAAATTATAAATATATTTTCTTTGAAATCATTTCATCCTCAGTTGTAGAATTTTTTCTCATGAGTTTATGATTAAAATTTTATAAATTGATTCTACAAATATATTTAGAAATTAAGATATTACAGGACATTGAATTCATTTAAGATTGTATGTGTCTCAAATTTAAAATAAAAAATACAAAAACCAAAAAAAAAAGTGCATAAAAGAAACAAGAAAAATATATAAAGTAAATAATTAATTTAGGGTTTAGTTTCAGTTTCAGTTAATTGCTTTGAATTTGATATAACTGTCCATTGATTTCGTTCCTTAAATAAACTTAAATTAAAAAAAATATTTATTGTAAGGAAATAGGTGGTTTTTTTATTTTTCTAAGTTTGGTTATAGTAAGAACAGGTATGAGAGTTCCAATTTTAAAAGTTCAATTATTTAGGGAGATATTTTAGTTTTTTTTAGAGGTTTGTTTTAAGTTTTATTTGACGTTCTCTAAGTGGTTATTTAATAGTCTTTATCTCAATAAGTGAAGTAACACATATTTTACAGAGAGGTTATTTTAAAAAGTAGTATTAAAGTTTTATGCTCTGGGCATAAGGGAAAAAAATAAATAGAGAAAGAAGAGTCAAACATCGTGAGGAAAAAAGTGAGTGTTTGAGATTTTTTTGTTGGAGATGATAGAGGTAGACGATGGAATGAGTGAGCCACAATTGTCAGAAAAGACCAATTACGACAATTAGTTTTGCAGATGAAGGTTCTTCTTAGATCCCAAGATATAGTGGACGATGGGTACAATGAACCCGCAGACGATGAGAATCAGACATTGAACCAGACTGCTGCATTGAAAAAGACACGAGAGAAAGACAGATTGGTTTTGTACTTTCTGAATAATGCAGTGGATGAACTGGATTCGAGAAAATAGCTAATGCAAAGTCAGCAAAAGAAGCCTAAGAAATTTTGAAGGTGGCATACAAAGGAGATACCCGTTTGAAGCAGGTCTGAGTTTAATCCCTCAAAAGAGAGTTTGAACATATGTAGATGGATGAAAAGGAGGGAGTTACCGAGCTTATAGCTTGAGTGCAGAAGATGGCCAACCAACTCGGAATGAAAGGAGAAGAGCTTCGTCCTAACTAGGTTGCGGAAAAGATCTTGAGAAATCTGACGGATGATTTTGAAAGTATCGTGGTCACTATTGAAGAGAGAAAGGATTTGTCAACAAAAAAAAGCTTATTTAGAGGGGGTTTTTTTTGCGATTTGTGGGGGTTTTTACCCTCCGCTAAATAAATTCCGGGGGTTTTTCAAACCCCCGCAGTTTGAGTCGCCACAAACTATCTGCGGGGGTTTTTTTCGCCCCCTGGTATCACATTCAATAACCCCCGCTATCACATTCAATTTGCGGAGGTTTTTACCCTCCTCAGAAAAACCTCCTCTATTACTGATTCTTATTTTGTGGGGGTTTTTAACCTCCTTTATTTTCAACTATTTGATTAAAAAAAAATACCTATATATTTCACACTATTTTTTGGTATTAATATATTCTTCATTTTGACAATTATACTTTAATAGTTGTAACCTCCCTCATTTGTATTATTTAATTTATTTAATCTGAGGTTTATTATTTTATTTTTTGCTAGAATTATTTAATTTTTGTCACATTTGAGATGTTTATAGTTTTGGATCAAAAATATATATTTACAACAATATTCAAACATATTAATGTACCAAAAGACATCACAAATTTATATAATTTCATTGTCAAAATCATTATAGTAACATAAAATTAAATTATAATAAAACTCGTCCTTACAACTTAATCAACTTAATCAATAAGTACTCAAAATTCATAATAAACTTTATATAATTTTATCCTAAAAAAATTTCATAAACTCCCTAAATATTACTTCCACCAGATGATTGTCTTGTACTCAAAAAAGACTCGAGCTCATTTGCATCACTAGCTTGCTGAAATAATAAAAAAGAATAAACAATTATAATTATACTCATATAATTTTGCAGTACTAGAAAGAAACAAAAGTGAGAAACAAAAATCTGTATACAGATTTTTAAGATATGAAACTTATAAAAAATCAATTCTCTTTTTAATGAAGAGAAGTTTTAAAAGGGAGCTTTGGATTTCGACTTCTTTTCCTTTTTTATTTCAACTTGAAATATTATCTTTTAAGTTTAAATAGTTACAAAAATACCAAAATCTTTAACTTACATTTCAAGTATTTTTAATTTTAACTTAGCTTTTAAGTTTTAAGAAAATTGAGCCAAACACTTAATATTTTTTAGTCTAGATACAGATGGCAAGTATATTATATAATATAATGATGATAACAAAGTTCTTATTTTCAAAATAACTTCTTTTCTACATGAAATTGAATTACTTTGAAGACCAAGGACATGTTTGTTTTCCACCAAGAATTAGTTTGACTAGTAATATAACTTGGGACTGATACTGTGTTTGCATGAATGATAGATATACACATATTTTATGATAAAAAAAACAATTCATTATGCAATTGACTTATATATATCTCTTAAAGTGATAAAAATTGTATAAACTATTTTAATTAAAGATATATGCTTGGTTAAAAGTAAGAAATTTTAAAATCTTAACTCATACAACAACAGGAATATAATTCAAAGTTTATTGTTTCATTTCTTTGTAGGACCGAAGTCCAGGTATATTCATACCAAATACATTGCTAATATCTNGTTACCTTCTTATTAAGAGGCCGAGCTTTAAAACCATGTGCAAAATCCAACCCATCATGCTTTGGAGCACCCATGGCAGATGGCCTGTGTCCAAATCCTGCAACCAGTAAAGTTCAGATTCCCATATACTATTCTCCTTTATCTTGAAACAATTGTCTGACATATNTATATCTTGTAACAAAAAACTAAAGCAAGAAAATCCAGGTAAAAAATTACAAGCAATTGCAGCTTCAGAAATTTCATAACCAATGTAATTTGTATATCGGGTACAAGGAAAATGAATGAGATTGGACTAATCAAAAAATACAATTATGTAAAGAGACAATAATATTACTATTTAAAATTGTGGGAGCTAAATTAACCTTATTTGAATCATTGCAATGAAGTGAAGATGATGAAGACGCAGATGTATGCTGCATGGCCCTCTCTTGTCTCTTCAGACGAAATTCCTGAGAAGCAAGAGATAAAAAGAACATGAGCAAGATAAACAATGCTGTCTCTAGCAAATTGTTGGTTCAATTCTTTTCCACTTACTGTATTATTGTATTTAGTGTGTGTGTGTGTATAATAATTAGGAAAATTGAATCTTTGTGTTTATTATATTCACTAAATAAATATCAAGTCCATGTTGTACTTGAAACACACAGTTTCAACTTATGTTTCTCTTTGCATGCTCTGCATGATGAAATGGTAATGAAACCGGATGACAGTAGTCCCACCCTGAACTGGTCCAGGCTCCNTAGTGATGCTTCCTCCCTTGGCTCGGACGAGCTCAACCGATTTGTAAATCTAAAAATTGAAGCAATAAAGAGTTCATTTTATTCACTATGCATATAGATACTCAAGCTTCTGTAAAGGTCTACTTTGTCTTACATCCTGAGTTGCAATTGCAAAATNTCCAAAGCCATCCCCTATCTCTTACGAGGTCACCCCATAATCTGACAATAAGGTGACATTTAAACAGTTAGAAGAATGCAAAATTCCAAGTGTTGTGGCNTGGTGATATTATACTTGTCATGTAGTGCAAAACTAAACAAATGTTAACCCACTGACAAAGGAAAAACATCAAAATTATATCANTGAACCCAAAATATACATTCAATCAGACACCACGGTACACATGTGCTACAAGGAAAAGATCTGCAGAGTAACATACTATATGTTAATTCGACAACAAAATGGGATTCTTCAGGGCCAAATCCAAGAAAAACATTGGCATATTTTTCATCCGGGATATCTCTTTGCCTTAAAAGCTTCATTCCAAAGCATTCTGTATAAAACCTGAAAGAACCGTGATGAAATTTTGTAAGCACCCAATAACACAAAGAACGTAACNATCAACAAGAACTCATGTCACAAAAAACCAACTTGATGGTGCGATCAAGGTCACCAACACGGTAGACAACATGGAGCATGCGACAGTTATCTTTCTTTGGCCATTCCAACAAGTCAGNCATATTCGGTGTTTGACTCTGCAACACAAGCCATAAACTTTCAAACACCATCTCCCAAAAAGGTTTTACACTTGCAGTGAATAAAAACCAAACTAAACACCACCATTCTGCGTTAAGAAAAGGTGAATAGATTTGTTTGATTTACTTATTAAACATACATATTTCANCATTCTATAAAAGCAAAGTAGAAGTTGGAAAATCTCAATAAGGGGTCCAGATCGGTTTGTTTTATGACTCGACCAAGATACAAAGTGGTGGAGTACCAAGCTTATGGCATTTCTAGGATCATAGCAACAAAACCGATAGTAAACTAAACCCACCCAGGTATCAGAAATTATGAAAAAAAAACAAGAAATTCAAAAGAATTAAACCAAACAAATTCCTACAAAAGAAGCAAGTCATCTCAAATCAAACACAAACAACAATCAAAGACATGTCCGAAACATTTGAAGTGACTTACTAGTAGATTGTTCTGGGTTTGTCTATGTCGGTGATTANAGCAGTAGAAGCGCGCGTATATATTATCCACATCAACTGCTTTTATATTGCTTCTTTTTAGATGTAATTAGCTTTACTACTTTTTTCAACAACTTTTATTCTACAAATGANATTTCTTCTGTTTCCCTAAATAAATAAACTTCTTCACTAAACAATCAAACACTACCTCTTGGGTTTCTTCCAGAGATCCACGCACCCAGGGCCACGCCAGACGCCGTCGCAGCCTTCCAACGCATTACCGGAGCAGCAGAGTTCGTCGCCATTCAGAAATTAGCGGAATATGGGGGCAATCTAAATGAAGCTGTTAATGTCCATTTGCCTATTTTCTTGAAGGGATCTAAGTAAAGAGAAATAGAATCTCACTTGCGATTTAGGGATCTAAGTAAAGAGAAAGAGAATCTCACTTACTAAGGAGGACATCTTAGTGGTAACTCAACGTCGAAGCAGCAACAACTCCACGCACTACTCGCGAAAAGGCGCCTTTGGTGGACAAGGCATGGCGACTCTCACTGAAGGATTGGTCCGAGGGTTTAGTAGTGGAGGACCATCGAGGTCGACAAGAATGGGATTTTCAGAAATGGTAGCTTAGGGTTTAGGTGGTGCGTTGAGCACGATTGAGAAAGGGGCAAAAGAGAAAACTAATGAAAGAGGAAGGGTTTATGTGTTGTGTGATTTTTGTGTTCTGGTTAAGAAGAATATGAAATTGGGAAAACAATTTGGGAGGGAATGCTAAAAGAAGCGAGGGAAAAAAAAGTGGAAATCACATTTTAATCTTTACAAGTTACCAACCTCTTCTAAAAGAATTAAAAACCCCCGCAATTATGAGCTATCTTATAATTCATCAAAATCATTCTAAATCATATCTATTTGCGGAGGGTTTTGATGACCTCCGCAAAATAACCCCCGCTAGATAAACTTTTTTTTGTAGTGTCTCACCGTGGAGGAGTTAGCTGGGTCATTAAAGGCTCACGAATTGACGAAGAAGAAGAAAAAGAGGGAACCTGATGTTTTAAGTCAGGTTTGACTCGAACGAAACTCGGATTACTTAGAGTGGAGGTCCTGGAGGTAGAGGATGAGGAGGCCGAGGACGAGGACGAGGTGGACGTGGTTGAGGCAATGAAGAGTAAATCGGTCAATAGAATTGGCGTGATCGAGGACAAGGGAAAGGCCGAGGAGATCGTTCAGAAGTGGAGTGTTTTAAGTCTGGAAATCACAGTATGCAAATAAATGTAGACCAATGAAGTGCTACAACTGTGGTAAGCTCGGTCATATTGCTAAATATTGTCGAGTCGAGAAGAAAAGTGAGAGAAACCTTCTTACAGAAAAAGATGAAGAAGAGATGGAAAGTTTGTTGACATCAAAGATCTCAAAGTCGAAGGCGGAGAATTGGGATGTTGGACCATGCTTGAAATCAAAGGCTAAGGAGATTTCTATCAACTGAGTATGGTATTTAGATACTGGAGCAAGTAATCACATGTGTGGAAATGAGAGTTTCTTTGATAAACTCACCAAGGTGGAGGTCGGATTTATGTCTTTCAGAGATGACTCCAAGGTGGCTATGAAGGGACGTGGAACAATTCGGCATATGTAAAAGGATGAACGAGTTGGAGAGATTAGGGACGTTTACTATGTTCCCGAGTTAAAGAGAAATATTTTAAGCATGGGTGAGATAATTGAAAAAGGTAATTCAGTTTTTATGAAAGATTAGGTATTGTATTTAAAGGATAAGCATGGTCGTCTAGCAGCCAAAGTAAAAACGAAGAAAAACCGATTGTATGAACTGCAACTGAAGATCTTACAAAAAAGGTGTTTGAAGCAAGATATGGCTAGCAAGAGCTCGAATAACTCCACTTATGAGGTAAATGTAGCATGTTTGTTAACAGGTTCAGAAGATATAAAATTTGAAGAAGTTGTGCTAGATAAAAGATGGAAGAAAGCTATGGATGAGGAGATCAGCTCAATTGAAAAAAATGAAACGTGGGAGCTGACAGATTTACCCATAGGTGTTCGGCCAATTGGTGTAAAGTTGGTATAAAAAAAAGAAAATTAATGCAGAAGGAGAGGTGGAACGTTATAAAGCTCGATTTATGGTGAAGGGCTACAAACAGTAGAAGGGGATTGACTATGATGAAGTATTCACTCCAATGACAATGATGGAAACAATTCGGCTACTATTCTCACTAGTAGCTCAACAAGGATGGAAGATTTAACAAATGAATGTGAAGTCTGCACTTTTAAATGGTTTTCTTGAAGAGGAGGTCTATGTAGAGCAACCTCTCGGTTACATGAGAAGAGGTGAAGAAAAGAATGTGTTGAAGTTGAAGAAGGCGTTGTGTGGTCTAAAGTAAGCTCCTCGAACATGAAATGAAAGAATTGATACATATTTCAAGAAGAATGGTTATGAGCAATGTCTGTATGAACATGCTTTATACCTAAAGAAGCACAAAACAAAAATGTCGATTGTTGCTCTATATGTAGGTGATTTGATTTTCATGGGAAGTCAAGCTGAGCTGGTTGAAGAATTTAAAGAAGTGTTGAAGAGGGAGTTCGAAATGACTGATTTAGGCATGATGAAATATTTTTGGGTACTAGAGGTGAATCAAAGCTCAACAGGAATTTTTGTGTCTCAAAAAAGGTATGCTGAAGATATATTTAAAAGGGCAAAGATGATGGAGTGCAATCTAGTTTCCACTCCAATGGAACCTGACACTAAGTTATCAAAAAATGGAGAAGGGGATTGTGTTGATGCAAATAGATATCAAAACTTGATTGGGAGTCTCAGGTACTTAACAACCACAAGGCCAGACCTTATGCTCAGCGTGGGAGTCACAAGTCGTTTTCTGGTGGAGCCAAGGTATTCTCATTGGAAATCATTGAAGAGGATACTAAGGTGTGTAAGAGGAACGATGTCTTTCGGATTATGGCATACTAAGTTGGATAACTATCGGCTTAGTGGGTATTCAGACAATAGCTGGTGTGGAGATGTGGATGATCAAAAAAGCAGAACTGGCTATGACTTTTTTTGGGAGATACAACGTTTACTTGGCTCTCAAAGAAACAACCTATTGTTGCATTATCAACATGTGAGGTTGAATATGTGGCAACATCTTGGAGTGTCCGACATGAAATCTACTAAGAAACCTGTTGAAGAATTTGGAGATAATGCAAGAAGAAAATGTGTTGATCCGAATAGATAATAGATCGACAATTGAGCCAGTGAAGAACCCAGTTAACCACGAGACAAGTAAGCATATTGGTGTTCGTTTCCATTTTATTCGGGAAAAGGTGAAAGAAGGAAGCATAGAACTTGAACATGTGGAGAGCAAGAAGCAGATAACTGATTTATTCACATAGGCATTACCTACAACGTCATTTTAGGAATTAAGAAAGTTTATCGGATGGAGGAAGAAAAAAATTTAAGTTTAGGAAGGAGTTTTTTTAAATAAACTTAAATTAAAAAAAAGGATTTATTTGTTTATTTTGTCCAGTATTGCAGCAAAATAGGTGTTTTTTTTTTTTATTTTTATAGGTTCGGTTACAGGACGAACCAAGAGAGTTATTATTTTAAAAGTCCGATTATTAAGAAGATATTTTAGTTTTTCTTTTTAGGGGTTGATTTTAATTTTTATTTGTCTTTTTGAAAGTGGCTATTTAATAGCCTTTATCTCAATGAAGTAGCACATATTTTATAGAAAAAATATATTTATGTGCGTGAGGTTATTTTAACACTTTTTTCTTCTTTCCCATCCTTTTGTTTTGATATTATTCATGTTTTTTTTTTTCTTTTTCAGGCCCTTTGTATCTTGATGTTCTACAAGAGGTTTATATACTATTATACATAGAGCTGTCAAAACGGGTAACACGGTTGGACTCGGTCCGACCCATCACAGGTTAGTCACTTAGTGAGTTAACCCAACTCGTTTTATTTATAAGAGAGCTGGAAAAATTCGAACTCAACCCGACCCACCACGGGTTGGTGGGTTAAACGGGTTGGCTCACTGGCTCATTTAATTATAATTTTTTTAAAACAAAAAAATTACATTTTTTTTAATTCAAATCTAAATAAACGTTACATTAAAATGATATTAAACTCCAAAGACAATTCAAAATAAATAAGAAAAATATCATACAATCCAAACATAATCCAAAAACATGTAGAAAAAACGAATAAATAAGTTTTTAATATTGATATTTTTTGTATCACTTGTCCATTTATAATATTAGAATCTTGAATAGATAAATCTATAATATCTTTTTCTCTTAAAACTAACTAATAATATTAAAACATAAAATAATAAATAATTAAATTAAATTAGGTGACATTGATGCTTTCTGTTTATCGATATCCTTTCTTTATTGACACATGCTGCAATCTTTTACTTGCAGTTCATTGGGGATACGCAAGCGATGTGGCAACCTGAGGCGATTGGCTTGCTCCACCTGCAAAGGAACCGGGTCTATTAGAGAAGGGGGATTACTTGATATGAAGCCTGTTAGAGGAATTGTTTGAAACACTTGATAACACTGAATCACAGGTGAATGAGATAGCATGTGTAAAATGTCAAGCCAAAGGTTATTTTTCATATCCTGATTGTTCTGATCTATAATCACTGTTGTTTATATTCTCTGCCTCCAATTATAACAATGTGAATTGTGATTATAACTCATACGCTCATTTGTTTGGTGTGTAGACGACAATGACAAATAGTGAAATGATAATGTGGAGCAATGATGCTTTATTAATAAAACTTGAATAAAAGGGTTAGAAAATTTCGACAGAGTATTTGTAATAGTATGAATTTTGAGCTCTTTTTCACGTGTCAATTTAGAGCTCTGAATTTTGTGGAAAAAGCATTGGACCTAGTAGCCAGAGAATTGATAGCATTCAAGTTCATTGATTTTAGTTTTATTATATTGATACTATAGCACTTTTCTTTTTATATAATTTCTTTGACTTTTGAGTCTTTAACTAACCGGTTTGTTTATGATAATATCTCGGCTAAGGCTAAAGAGAGATTATGCCGTGTGAAGTTGACAAATGTTTAGTCACTTTCACTTTCTACCATGTTATGTGGTGTATGTTGATATGGAGGTTAATGGTGCCCCATTGAAGGTGAGTGATTTCTGACAATTAGTATTTTATTTTCAATTTTGTTTCATGCATTTGTTGATAGTGTTATTAAGAAGTATAACGATGACTCTAATACCATATTAAAAATGGACTCTAAATTTAATTCAATTTTATAAAATGATAAAGTTTATATTCACTTATATACTATAAATTAGATTTATCTCTAATCGATACGAGACTTCTAACAAGTGTAATAAAATTTACCATTATATCAAAAAGTTGTGCTTAGCGTTGTGGGTATGAGAAATTTGATTGACTGAAATTTGCTTCCTATGATACCATAAAATATTGAATTTATTAATAGCTCAACTGCTTGCCTATGAATTTACTCATACATATCTTGATAGATATGCTATTATGGAGGAAGTAAAGTTCATCTTAATTGCTTGTGGAGATTATACATTCTTGAATGGGATGAATATTTCCACCGATATTCATAGGTATATGGAAGCAAATCCTAAGTGAAAAATACAGTTCAGATTTATTCCCTTTGGTGAGGTTTTCTTTTCAGCATACATAAATCAGGTAGTTTGATAGGACTGATATTAGAAAATAATGGAAAAATAGAACTAGAATTTTATTTCTCTCTTTAATTTCTCTGATATCATTGCCTTCAAGCTGCTATTCTTATAGCTGTGGATCTTGTCTGCAGTGTATAATTAATTTGAAAGAAAGTGTTTTGCGAGTGGGTGGAGGAGAAGTTTCTGTGCAGTTTTGAAGGTTAGTTTCCTAATGTGTTTATTTTAAAATTGACTACTGTTTATCCTCATACGTTTGCACAGTTATCTTTTCAATTCAATCCTTCACAGATTAGCTTGATGTGGCCAAAGCCCATGTCGAGAAACATGTTGGATGAAACCCTTTTATTTCTATTATGATGAAAAACATGTAAATACATACTATAATTGCTTTATAATATATATTGTTGTGTGTGGTATATGAAAAAATTGGCATGTTTAGGTTAAACGGAAATTTAATTATTAATACTATTTATTATCATCTTAAAAATAATTTAAAATAAAATAGATAATTTAATTATTTACTATAAATTTAGTAAAAAGGTAATAATTGAAAATAAGAAAATTAAATGATTTGCGACGATTTTTAATTGTTAGAATATCATAAAAGATTCAAAACCTTTAACAAGGAATAAATGCAAATAAGATATAAAATATTTTGTGGTGATTTTTAATATGATAAAAGATTAAAAAGAAGACTAATAGGAGAAAAAAAAAGTAAATTCTGTGGTGGTTTTTTCTAGAGAAAATACCGCTTAAAATATTCCTATCACAACCTCTTGCTAACGTATACAATTTTGATGATTATTTTAACCGCTAACAAAAGACTGTTTTTAATTGTTAAAATTTACAATTTTATTCTTCATAAACTTTTTTTTTTGTGTATGAAAAGTGAGTCTTCATTAATTTAACTTAATATTTCAAAATTAATTTATAAGATAAAATATATATTCATTTTATATCTAATTAATATGAGATTTCTAATATGTTTCCTCTCATCTATATCTATACATTTTGAGTATAAAACTAAATGTTAATAAATGGTTCAATAATGAATTACATGATAAGTCTAACAAACAACAAATCTTACTATGATAGGTTTCATATAGTTGTGATAACATATTAAGAAAGTGGAGTTTAAGCTTAACTCAATTCTTCAAAATTAACTTATATATATCTATTTATATATTGTAAATGTTATGTATTTCTATACGATATAAGATTTTCAACACATACTCTCAAGTTGAGGCAAATTAACACTTTTTTTCATATAATTTAATTTCTAAAGAACTCCAACACTTTTTTCTTTGAACAAATTAACACTCGTTGGGAGAGCTTTTCAAAAGAGGTACTAAAATATATGTTTGTTCAAAGAGTAAAAGAGTGGTTGAGGGAAAATGAAAATATCAAAAACCTCATAGCGGGATGTTTGTTAGACTCGTTGGACGAAAGGATTTTCGTTGAACAACTTTTAAAGAATTTAGTCATAGTATTCTCGTTATGCAAGCTTGCACTTTGTTGGGCAAGACAATTTTATGTTAGGATAAAGAGCATTAGTGACACATTCTCATTGGGTAAGTCACATTGTAAAGGAGACTCACAGAGCAAGACATGTATTTTTTGAGTGAGAATTCATATTCACGAACTTACAAATATAGTTTTAAATCCTTGTATTTTGTGGTGTGATTTGGTATGAATTATGTGAATTGTGTGGTAATGATTTGTAGGGTATGAATACTACTTTGTGGTGATATGTAAATTGTATTGACAACAGAGATTGTAATTACATTATCCTGACTCTACCAGTGTTGGACTCATATAAAGGAAGGTATCTAGGTGTGAGAATAAAAAAAAGTTCATATATGGAATTTTGTTATGAGATCGAACTTGTAGATATAAAATTTACCTTGTCATACTCTTTTGATTAGAATACAGGCCAACTATAATATACTTATAGTTCTTGAAAAGTAAAAGTGAATGAGGGGTGACAACTACTAAATACACTTGTTCTTCTGAGATAGAATCAAATATTTAATTGGATATAAATGAGTTGTGAGGACTTTGTTTGTTATATGCTTTAGACAATTGATGTTATGAGTATGATGCGTTAGTTATGAAAGAATGGATGATTGTTATGAATTGATTTAGTTTTATAAGTAGTAGGATTTAAATTAACTCTAATTTATCATATCTGTTTTCTTATGATTATAATATCTGTTTGTGATAATTGTGTGTTTAATGAAAACAAAAGGTAATATGTATGGACACGAGAGAAAAACATAATTAACTCTGTGAATTATGAATAGAAATATATTATGTAATAGTTTTTCTTATTTTCTTTTGAAATACTATTTTTTAAAATTTCCATTATATAATTATCTATCTGTGTTTGAACTACATATTTGGTCGAATTTTCTACTATAATTGTATTGATACATATTTTTCTCCCAAAACTTTTGTCAAATTATTTTTCTAACTTTTTCTTGAAAAATGAGTTTGGAAAAGAGAAGTCTCTCCCACAGATAAGGGGACCTTTTCTGAATTTGAAGGAAAAGGACCAAGTTTACGGATTTTTTTTTTATTTTTCTTATAAAAAAGTTCGGATTCAAGATCAGAAATGAGCAGTGCACTCTTTCCCCACCCTTAGTTTTCGACCCGCCTTTTTTTTTTTCTTTAAGTTGATTCATTGCACTGATAAAAAAAAAAAAAAAAAAAAAAAAAAAAAAAAAAAAAAAACATGAACTCGTGCCACTTGGTAGGATTGTTCCAATTTTTCAACATCGAAAATAAAATAAATGAAATTCTAACAATGACCTTTCACAATTAGCATCATTATTTTTGACATCAATTCATTCTTATTTAATATCAAAATTTGAAACTAATTAAATCAATTGTTCACAACACTTATTATGCATAAAATATTTTTCATGTCTATACTTAAGTATATCTAATAACTTAATATTCAAATTATTTAAAATGTAGGGTAAATTTATAAAAAAAAGGGGGACACAATCATACGTAGATTTACTCAAACATGATCAAACTTAATAGAAATGGAGAGTTTGTATTAACATTTAAGTCTGCCTCATGTTTGAGACCGATCTCACCTTTTAGAATCATTACTGCAGAATTGGCTTTTAACGTCACTCCTTAGACGTCAGTTAAACGAAGTCGACGTAAATTAATGACTGGTGACACTTTCGTAAATAAGTTGCCAATATAGACATCAATTAAGAGGGACCCTGACGCCTCATAATCGATGTCTATAGGCCCTCATATACATCAGTTCCCCCAAATAGACGCCAAAACTAAATGAAAAAGTTAATAAAAAATAATTTTTTATTTTATTTAGAGGTCTGTTATGAGGAAAACCGACTTCTAAAGCCCTTTAGACGTCTGCTATTGGGGAAACCGACGTCTAAACCCTAAACCTAGGAATTCAAAAAGTCACTTTTTGACTCCACTTAGACGTCTGATCCTGCCACTCCGACTTCTAAAGCCCTTTAGACGTCTGTTATTGGGGAAACCGGCGTCTAAACCCAAAACCCAAAAATTTAAAAAGTCACTTTTTGGTTCCATTTAGACTTCTTATCCCGCCACTCCGACTTCTAAAGCTCTTTAGACGTCTGTTATTGGGGGAACCGACGTCTAAACCCTAAACCCAGAAATTTAAAAAGTCACTTTTTGGCTCCATTTAGAGGTCTGATCCCGTCACTCCGACTTCTAAGGCCCTTTAGACGTCTGTTATTGGGGGAACCAACGTCTAAACCCTAAACCCATAAATTTAAAAAGTCACTTTTTGACTTCATTTAGACGTCTATTATGGGGGGAACCGACTTCTAAAGCCCTTTAGACGTCTGTTATAGGGGAACCGACTTCTAAATGTCGGCATTAAAACACCGTTATGCGCACTCATTGTTCATCATCTTCGTCGCATTTTTTCTCTACGGGCTACGCTTTCCAGGTTCGTTTTCTCACTTTTGCACCGTATTAAATTAATTTTACAACGATTACATCACTCTTTGATGCATTATCTTTCATTTGAATCGCGAGACAGCCGTTACGCGCACTCATTGTTCATCATCTTCCTCGCGTTTTCTTTTTACAGGTGCGCTTTCTCACTTTTGCACCGTTTTAAATTAGTTTTACTCCGATTACAACACTCTTTGATGCATTATCTTTCATTTGAACCAATTAAAATGTGTTTTCATTGGGTTTTGGTGCAATTATTCTCGTGTCCTTGGGCGGCGTTCTTTGGCGGCTTGCGTTTTGCACTCTCCAATTCCCTCCACTATATTTTTAAAATCATCCAATAAAAAAATATACAATACATTCTCTTCAACTAAAATATAAAATTGTAAACTCGAATCACCATTAGTCAGGACCAACCTCAGAAACGTCTTACTTGTATGGATCAGACGTCTATTGTAACTATGTCCGACGTCGGTGATGTACATAGCCGACGTCTACATAGATGTCGGCCATATCTTAACGGATGTGTAATTAACGTCACCTGAATAGACGTCAGTTCCATATCTGACGTTAAAAACTCAAAATAACCGACGTTAAACAGCGTTTTTCTACTAGTAAATAATCTGACTTGACTTAGTCTAATACCTAATTCTACTTCAATTCATTTATCAATAATTTATTTCCTTTCCTTTTAAATATGTTCATACTTCTTATCTCTAAATGCTTGTTCAAAGTTTTTTAGTGTCTGGTTTCACCCCATAAGTATATGACAATTTAAAATATTTAGTTTAATTATAATATTTTATTTAGTAACTGGGTGTTTTTTATTCTTTTAGCTTTAAAACTTTTAAAAACAGTCAGGGTTTAAATATTACTGTTGTTCCATCATTCTCATCTATTGTCTAAACAGAGGATCATCTTGCATCTCAAATTTAATAAATTGTGAAGCTCGTAACATGCAAGCAGTATAATTTCTACCTCGAAAATGTTATGAGAACATTTATTTTAAAAATAGGAAAACACACTTTCAAAACCCCAATCTTTCAATCAAATCACATATATATTATTAAATAATTCTGTTAAAAAAATAATAAGAAATCTCATTTTACAAATTGCGTGATAAACTTAAACTCACCTTCAATTTAACTTGTTTTAATTGGAAAAAAAGGGAATTAAAGCCAAAATAATGGTACAAACAGCTAATACAAACTTAGTCTATCATCCTGTGACACATAATCGATAACAGATACATGAATTTCATCTCAAGAGTTTTGAGCTGGTGTAAAGAGCAATGTTTGGACATAATCATCAACTGTGAATGTGTTCTGATCATCTCCATTCTGATAAATTACCTGAGAAGTTCTAGCCATGTTTAGAGAAGCCTTTATAACTGAGAAAGGCAAAGAGGTTGTGGTCAAAGCAAGACTATTTAACTCTGGCCATAAGTTCCTGATAAATCCTCTTATTTCTTTTCTTGCAACATTTTCATCAGAAATATTATTTTCTGTCATCAAACACTGTAAGCTGCAAGCATTATCTCCTCTTTCTTGCTCCTCCTGAATATGAAACATCAACAACTTCTCATCAGTGTCAATTTCTTGTTCTAACATTTTTAACTGGCAACAACTAGGATATTTAGGAACTATGGAACTTTTGACATCAGATCAATCAAATGAAAATCAATACCCTTGAAGTTCCTAAGTCATCCCAAAGCCTAAGAATTTCCCCTGAACATGAGAAAAGTCTTGGATATGGGTTCATCATGGAAATGGTTTCCTTTGAGATACCATCCCCAATTAGAAAAGTTGCATGCACCAATGCCATGTATGATCCTGAAGAAATCACCCCATTAGCCAAATATTCCTGAAAAGTTGGCACATATTTGTTGCTGAACCATTTGGCTTCTTTCAGAAAAGCTTCAAATATGTCCATCCACTGCACCAATTCAGTAAAACTCTCTCATTAACCTCTTACTCTTCTATACAGTTACATACATGTTTGAAATTGTAAGGATATGCAAAATCTTACAGTTCTTTTCAAGCAAGAAAGAACGGTTTGTCCGTGCTCCATTTGAATTCTACATGCAATTTCTTGGGTGGTGTTATACAATGCCAAGTAGCTTATCTTCATGTATTCAGGCAACTGTTCCATCGCATCAAGATCCCACCTGTAAATCATAACAGAGGTTTCATATTTTGGTTATTCCTTTTGGTAGCTGATTTTAATTCACAAAAAAATTAGATGCAAACCTTTTGATTGCCTCGGTAAAAAGAACGAGTTCATCTAATGTTCCGTAAGTGTCGAAAATATCATCCATAACTAGCAAAATACAAATGGTTTTTGCAAGTTCAACGCGACAATTTGAATAACATGGTTCTGGAAACACCCCCACTGTCCATAGAAAGCACTCTCCTGGTTTATCTCTTGCAAAACCAAGGCTTTCAACAAGTCCCAAGTCCTTCCACCACCTAATCAAGTAAAAGTAAAAATCATATACCGATGTTGTTCGTGTATTAAATTTCTTTTTAATATATCTTAAACATCAAAATCAATGTATTCTAAAAGTACAGAAGAAAAAAAAATCCAAATTCAGCACAAGATTACCTAGAGATATCTGCTAATTCTTTTTGGTGCATTGACTGAACCATGGCATTGTCTATCTTTGCCATTTCCAGAAGACATGGCATCTTGCTGCTCACATGGCTATATTCTTCGATGTAGTTTCTGGCTTCCAACCTACTCATTCTTAGGTGTCTCGGAAGTGTTAAGGCTCTGACAACATGATTCCCTACATCAGGACTTAGAAGTGGGAGTGATTGCTGCAGATGAGCACTGGAGAAGTCCATGGCCTGTTGCAACACTTCTTCACCCTTTGCACCTAAATATGATGCCTCATACATACTTAACATTCCCCAAATGTCACTGGTAATTGATTCCTTGAAGTTCCCACTATGGTCCAAAAATTTCTTGAAAACATCTGTTACCAATGGAATCAATTAATCAAAGTAGCATGTGTGTGTAACAACATATTCAGAATCTAAGTTTGCAAAGACTGAATATGAATATCCCAGTGTTGCAGATGAGTGTACCAGAAGAAGCATGGCAGCCATTATGTCTGAGCAGTCGAAATTGAAGAGCAGTGGAACAGAGATCTTGAGAAAAATCGAAATCCCTTACCTTTCCAAGATTTACATTGATCTCTTCTTCAAAATGGTGCCCGATTCCTAACCTTTGAATGATGTCAATTATCTTCAATGTTTTTGTTGGATCACTTGAGTTTAACAATGTCTCTTGGCTGCTTCTTTTAACTTGCTCCAGTTTTTTTTTCCCAGGATCAATTTGAATAGGCACCTTCAACCACCAACATCACAAAACCCATTAAAGAGAAAAGTTTCTCGTCACTCTTGCATTCTCTCATCACATTTTAATACTGTTAAACAAGACTATTCATACAAATCTAAAGAACATACAGAACATTTTTCATATATAATTAGTGTAATGATTTTTGTATTCATAATTACTTAGAAACCACTATAAGTAATTACATTTTTTTAAATTTCATTTTTAATATTCGTCATGGAAAGCAATTAAATAATATGTTTGGTATAGAACTCAAACAGACTAAAATAACCAAAAAAAATAATAATATATTAAACTAAAATTATAATTTTTGTTCAAAACCATCTTTCCAGAAACTTGCCTTCTTTGTACCTTTTTTTTAGGTATTATGGTTCACATGTTATTTTAGTTAATTTTTAGTGTTTTTTTTTTTTAATATTTCAAAGTTGTTTCAACTAATTATTAGTGTGTAGCAAACAATTTTTTTCTATTAACATACAATAATATTTTTTAAACGAGACTTTAAGTAGCTTTTATAAATGCTATATGTATATTTGTAAGATTGTAATAGACAAATAATGTAAATGAGATCTGAAAAGTTTTATATAAAGTTTGGGAATATGGTTGCAGTTCGATTTAATTAGGTTTTTTCACTAAAGAGTGGTCTGAATCCAATGTAAAAATTAGTTTAACTTCATATAATATTGGAATTAAATCAAACCAATATTTCAAATTTCCTTTTTAATCGATTTTTACGTTTTTTGTTATTGTAAAATTATAAAATACTTTTTATAGAAAAAAGATAAACATTTCTACAATAAAAACTCCTAAAATAAAAAGTAATGTTGTCGATTAAAATAATTTTAACTATTTCTTATACTTATAAACACAAAAATAATTTTGTGGATAAAGATTATAATATTTTAGTAAGTAAAGTATAGCAAAAACAACTTTTAATAGATATACTTATGTACGATGTTAGCGGTTATAATTAACAATCAATATATAATATTTTAAATAAATTTATTTAATTCTTAATTTTCAATTCAAAATAAATTATTCCGTTTAAGAGAGTTCAAAAAATAAGACGACAATATGTATTAACTTTTTTATCTTTTAGATTAAATTTATTATTTTCTAACCCTAAACCTTAATTTGAAATGCATGTTCTACATACCAAACCCTAAAAATAACTTATGTTTTTATCCGAAATATACAGGACATAAAGAAATATTACTGTTGATAATAATATTACTAATAAAAATAATATTAATAAGCTAGTATTTCTTTATTTTTGAAAAGCAAACAGTTATATAATTTATTTTACTTGACTTTTTATTTCTCTTTAATCAAACAACTTTTATTTTCTCATTTATTTTCTATCAGTTTAATTATTTTCTTCTTTACCAAACGGACACCGATGACAGTGATTATTAAGAACAATCGGTGTCTGCAACAGGAAAATCCATCTCAGACTGAGACAAAAGGTTATAACAAAAAACAGAAAAATATTACGGCAAAGAAGTTCATAGCAGAAAATGATAAAAGCAGAATATTCATACGAAAGCGAATGAGAAGAAGAGTCCAGCGAAGAATCTTACAAAAGACATCTATGGAAGACATCTATGTAGGAGAAGTACCTTGTCGCGGAAAGCAACTGATTTAATGGATAATTTGTTTTGCTTCATAGTATGTGGTGGTGATGTTTGTAACGAAGTTAATATGCATGGTGGATGATGCATGAAAGAGCGTGAAGTGTGCGAAGCCACTGAGGTTGTAACGGATACAACTCTTGCTTCTGTAACCGCCATTATCGTATTATTCAGTATTTAACTGGTGTTCTAGGAATAATGATGGATGTTCAAAAAAAGTATACATAATATATATATATATATATATATATATATATATATATATATATATATATATATATATATATATATATATATTTAAAAAAAGTTATATCAGACATACGAATATTAAATAATCATGCTTGTTGAAAAAGTGAATGACTTTTCGTTAAGTGTCAAGTTGTTATCTAAATACATTGATCGGAAATTGTACTTTTCATTAATTGTCTAATTGATTGTCCTTCTCTTTAATTGTCAAGAGGAGTGTATTTGAAGAGGACATGAGATGCAAGAAACAAAATAATGCATTGACATTCAGAATGCTAATAAAGAAAAAGATATATAGATACTACAAGGCTTTAAATGTGATCTAAACTTTACATAGGCTTTAAAGTGAAAATCGATTTTTATAATTTCTACAGTAAAAAAATAAAAAATAAATATATTAATCTTATATTCTATTTATTTTTATTATTATTTATCTTATAATTATAAGTCTTAAAGTTTATAAAAACACATACAAGCTTATTATGTTAAAACTCTCAGTTAAAGTTTCGAAAGCATATCGCAAAACGATGAAAACTATAAAAGAACACTTTACCGCATATATAAAAGAGATCCACAGATATATATATATATATATAAAGAAGGAACAAAGAAGCAAAAAGAAACTAACTGGTTCTAAAGGAACCAAATTAACATAACTACTAAAAATAGAACAAACTCCATTAATAACACACTTCTATCGCAACATTAACAAATTTACAAGTTTAAAAATGAAATCTCATTCTTTTCATATCTCCTATCTACATTTTACCTTTAGATAAAAATCATGCAAAAGAAGGCTATTAAATAGAGTTTATAAACATTCTAATATTTTGAAAATAAAAGTTTAATTATTTGTTTACTTCTGATTTTGATTAAAAAGTTTTAGGTTTTATTAAAAAATTTCAATTGTCCTAACTTATAAAAATGTGTTTCAATTAACATTTTTTTTACCGGGGTGACCGAACGACTAGGACGGACACCCCTCAAATATTTATGTGACTGGACAACGTTAGTCAGCAACTGCAAAGCTCAAATTAGATTAATGAAGGTAATTGAAACACATTTTTATAAGTTAGGACAATTGAAATTTTTTAATAAAACCTAAAACTTTTATTGGGCTGCAATTGGGTTCCTTTTAGGGTTTCTTTAATCTGAGGTCCATAACCAACCTATATATACAGATCAAAGATATAAGGTAAGGGGATTTGATTTACTGCACATATAATACGACTCTCTGATTACTGTTCTTCTTGTTGACTTTAGCATCGGAAAATCTTTGACAGACACCCTGTCAGACGGATTTGGACAGAGAAGGATTAACCCGAGAAAAGAGAACGGACAGAACAACCGGTTCGAAGAAAAAATTACGAAGAGATTAGATTACTCGACTTTCGGAACAATTTTCAAAAAACAATTACTAACTGCGTTAAAATCAGATTATGTGTCTATGTAGTTATTTTTTTTATAGTTTTTAAATTTTTTTTGAAGTTTTATTTTTTGCAAAAAATTTTGTTACACATTTCATATCTTCAGTGTGACATGTAGTAATAAAGTATCACATGATAAATTACCGTATAAGTGTTAATATTAAGTGTCTTGTTTCATATTTATATATATATATATATATATATATATATATATTTTTTTTTTTCTTAATTCAATTTAATACCAATTTTTTTTGAAATAATATTTGAGACCAAATTTGTTATTTATATAAATATTATGTTGATATTTTTATTAAAATTAACTTTTTAAAATATTATATTATTATATATTATTGATCTATATTTTGTTAATCTTATTTTTTTACAAGATTAAAACTAATTACTAATTAAGTATAAATATTTTCACAACAAAGTATTTAAAACTAATATATTATTAATTTATATTTTTTTTATAAGAAGAACTTATTAATACTATTTATACAAATAATAATCGGTACTAAATTTGTTATTTATATAAATGATACATTAATATTTATATTAAAATTTAATGATTAAAGTTATTATTAATAAAATATTAGTTAGTTTTTTTAAAAAATTATTAATAAAATATTTATACAAATAATAAATTTAATCTAATTTTAAAAAAGACATTATTATTTTATTTAAAAACAAATGGGACTTAATTAGATAATAAAACATATATAAAAATTAAATTAAATAGAAACAATAACACTTGACATTGAATTGTCCTTGAATTGTTGTGTCACATAATATGTTATAAAAAGATTTAGACTTAACATGTGACTATGACGACAAAAAAATTGTAAAAAAATAAAAATTAAAAAACACATTCACACAGCTAATGTTGTTATTTTTTTTAAAAGACCTAATTAAGAAATTTTTCAAAAATTTAATACAATTAAAACATTTTAAGAAAGAAGAACTAACTTAAATTTTTTTCAATGAAGAGTAATAGAGTAATTGAGAATATATATATATATATATATATATATATATATATATATATATATATATATATATATATATATTACAGTAGACCTAAAAGTTCCACGTTATTGAAAAATAGAATAAAAAATAGTTCATTGATAAGTTGGTTTCTAAAGAAAACAAAACTTGTGAACCTGCTTGCTTTCCTACAAATAAGGAAAAAAGAGAAAAAAATGGGTTTTCCTTTTATGTACGACATTTCTATTTGTAGATGTATATTTTTACTTTTTTAAAAAAACCGGACATTTTAAACATAATTAATTTTGTTCATTCTTTTATTTTTGCAAAGGGCCAAGTTTTACGAATTCATCATACTTCCTTTGATGGAAAGGCACGAAGAGAAAACAAAATTTGTGAACCTGTTTGCTTTCCTACAGATAAGGAAAAAATGCACAAAAAACGAAAGAAAAAAGAAAAACAAAAATGGGTCTTCTTTTCATGTAGGGCATGGTCTATTTGTAGATGTATATTTTTATTTTCTTTACTTTAGAAACTTGGACATTTTAAACATACTTAAACTTTTTTTTTTTATTATTTTTTTTGACAATTTCTTTATAACTGTTTTATGTGACAGTTTATGATTGACCTGCTTTAAATATACGAATTAATAAAATAATAATACATAATTTATTATCAAAATATTATTAAAAATGTTTATCAAAATATCATGATCGCAAATTAAAGTGGATAGAATGAAAAGTAATAGAACTTTCAAATTAGTTACCTTATAATCTAAACTAAATGAATATCAATTTAATAGAAGCCTTAAATAATTTTGAAATTAAATTAAAAATAAAAAAGGTTAAGAATTATTGAATAAATATCATGAACATTAAAAATCTTATTAACATATAATTGTAAGTATTAAAGTTTATAAAATCACATAATACCTACATGCTTTTTTGGGTCAAAATTCTCACTTAAAAGTTCGAAAGCATATAGCAAAGCAATAAAAAAAATAAAAAACACTTTACCGCATAAAAAAATTTCACATAAATATATTGTTAAGATACAAATAAAAGTTTCATCCTAAATAAAAATAAACATAGATTTATATACATATAACTTTATTAATAATTTTTTTTTTTGAAATTGTACTAAAAATAAACTTGTGAATATTTGACCGAGAACGGACAATAATATAATATCACTGTGAAGACTATTGACTAAAAAAACAAATTAACTATTAATTCATATATATATTTCTTTGTGATTTAAATTAATTTCAAATTTTTTTCAGGAACAATATTTTTTTTTAAATTAAGACTAAATTTATTATTTATATAAATTTTATACTGATATTTTTACTAAAAATAATTTTTTAAAATATTATATTATTATATATTATTAACTCATATTTTGTTAATATGATTTTTGTATAAAATTAAAATTAATTAAATATAAATATTTAAAAAAGTATTTAAAATTAATACATTGTTAATTTAAAAAATAATAGAAATAATATCATTTATATAAATAATAATTTTAATCATCTTTTAGTATAAATTTATTATTTTTGTAAATATTATATTAATATTTGTATTAGAATTTAATAATAAAAGTCATTATTAACAAAATATATATAGATTAATAATATATAATAATATAATATTTTAAAAAGTTATTTTTAATTAAAGAAACTTCATTATATTATTTATATAAATAATAAATTAGGTCTTTGAATAAAAACTTGATTATTCTATTTTGGAAACAAATAAAACTAAATTACATCAAACAGATATAAAAAAACTAAATTAAAATTAAAACATTGATTAAGAATTATCCATTGAGAATACCATGTACCACACCAAAGTCTTGAGATATAATAATAAAAAGTTGCAAAAAAAAATAAAATTAAAAATTTTAAAAATAATCTATTGACATATTATATGGTGTTAATACAGTCAGTTCTTTTTAAAAACTTAACTAAGATATTTAAGAAAATTAAGACACAATTACAACTTTTTTTAAATAATAATCAACTTAAAATTTTCTTACTAAACTAAAAACTAAACAACTAATTGAACAAAAAGAAATATAACAATAAAAGTTCCACCTTATTTAAAAATAGAATAAAAAGTTAGTTTATTGATAACTTTTTTAAGTCATCCAAAAGTCGCCGAAACTCAAAAAGCAATACAGCCGACAAAAAAATATCTTATCTTATCCACGAATCCCAATCTATCTTTAAAAGTTTATAAATTGTTTAAAATAACTTCGTTGATAGTTAAACTTAAATTAGATATATTACTAAATGAGTTGACATGATGTGACAATTACTTCAAATGTTACTAATTTCGAAAATTTAGATTTTCTTTTAACATTGTATAAGTTTCATGATTAAACTTAAATTTTGTTGTTTTACGATTTACTACATGGCGTGTCAAATTCTTAATTATACAATTAAAGCAAATAGAAGATTTTTTTTATAATATAAACACATAATAATTTTTATTTTTTATTTATTTTCAGAATAGCATGTACTTATGGATTTGAGGGATGAATTTGACATTGAAAAGGTCACTCTACATATAGTTAGATTATTTAAGAAATCCACAACTTTCCGATCAAAGTAAAGAAGTACTGCGCTATCAATAACCAGCTTCAACAATTTCGGCGGCTTATATATATAAACGATTTAAATACATTATGCATTACAATTTTCTTTCATTTATTTTAATGCTTAATTTTTTAAATTTGTATCACTTTAAAAAGTTTGAAGTTGTGTTTTGAAATTGGAAAGGATTAAATTGACTAAAATTTAAAATAAAATTTGCCAAAAGGTTTTTTAAAAGGAGACTAAAACAATTAAAATCTATAGTTGAAAAAGAAACTATTTTTTAAAATTATTTATTTTACGTGGTATTGATATAAATTGTTCATCATAAAAAGTAATATTCAATATAGTCATGTGTTTAAACACGTAAAATATGAATGTTTTGCCTTCTGGATTGTGAATTAAATCTTAAATAACTTAAAATTAGTTAATTTAAATAATAGGTTTAATAAATATTTCTGAATATGAATAACTTTATGACAATTTAGGCTATTGTACACTCAACGAAAACCCTCTTACCAATATCGTTGCATTAATTATAATTTATTAGTCTACTATATCTATATTTTAAGTGTGAGGTTTTAGAAAACTATCAAATCGTCACAATTGACTGTCCAGATTCTTTTTTAAAGATTGAGAAGGTTTTCTTAAATTATACAAAAACATTACAATTTGATTGTAAAAGGGGTACATATAGTATTTTGGTTTGCTAGAAATGAGTTAGATTAGGTTGGACTAACGTATTATTTAATCATGGATGAATTTTTATAATTGATCAAGTTGGTGAGTTGGCTGAACTAAAACAAATTTATATTGGACTGGGGATTATCGAATTGCATTTTAATAATTTATTATTTGATTATGATATTTGTAATATTTAAATTTTTTATTAAATATCAAAACATATTCATATATTAAATAATTTATCACTTATTTAAATATAATATTCTTGTTGGATTCACGAATTGACGAGCTGGTCAGACTGGACTAGAGCAAACTTTTTATATTTAGGTTTTTTTAATGATTTTGAATTGTTATACTAGTTAAGCTGACATGCTAAACTAGGTGAGAACGAGTTTCTTATATTTAATTTTGTTAATAATATTGAGCCATATAGGAAAGGTTATGCCAGTTAGGTTTAAGAGATAATTCTTGTAACATCCCAAAATATATAGTTTATACTATAATGAAGAGAAGTCACATGCATGATAGAGTAATACAGTCATCCAACAAGGTACATAAAGTATTATATTCTACAATTATCCAAAATAGCTATAAAATTTAAAACTTCACATACAAGCCACTAATCTAAGTTATATACTACAACCCTATAACAACTACTCAACAACTTCAGCTTCATCCAGTGCCTTCTCCATAGAAACCTCATCTCCCTCTACTCACATCCAAGGGATGATCATAGCAAAAGAAATGAGACAGCACAAACAAACACAAACAAACAGAAAGGGTAAGCTAAATTTAAAAGCATACATGTTATCTCAGCGTTTGAAATATGAAAACACCCTCATACAAGTAAACAAGCAAAGCACCCTGTCATGTTATAGCTCAGACTAGACTCGTCCGGACTTAGAATGAATATCGAGCTATGGCGGGTTGTGCACTTGTGGTGGCCTCTACTGCTTTGCAAAGTCATTGTCAAGAGGTTTCACCGCGCAATAGGCCTCAAGGTAAGTTCGTTACCGCGCAATAGGCCTCAAGGTAAGTTCGTTACCGCGCAATAGGCCTCAAGGTAGCGCCTACATTAGGACCTCCTACTAGTCTCACCACATGCATCAATCTTCTCTAAGTGAGAATGAGAGATCATTAGAGTGTTAAGATAACCTCCAAGACTGAGCTCCCTATATTCATTCTAAACACTACAAGTATCTCGCCAAGAGATATAGCTTTGATTCTCAATTACATCATATTTATCAAAATCTTTCTCTGTTTTAATCATATGTAACCTCTTGTTAGTTATACAATTCCATTCAATATCATACATGATTATTTACAAATCAAACATCAACTACCACTCAAGAAAGGAAGAAGAAAAGAGCAAACAAAAACGAGGTTGTTCGCTTAGCGCACAAGGTCGCAAAACGAGACCAGGGGTTCTTGCATAGCAAGTCCAGCTCGCTATGCGAACCCCCAAACAGAGAACACCTTTCCTCAAACATTCGCACAACGACTAAGCTCGTTGTGCGAATTAACACCCATTAGTTACAGACCTCACACCCTCGCATAGCGTCCCAAATCGTTATGCGAGAGTACCCACGCAATGGCTCAGGCTGCACCACTCTTGCAAGGCGACCTAGATTCCCCCTTCTAATTAAATGATATTTTCCCAACCCTGCTCTAGTCGCAAGGCAACCTAGATTCGCTATGTGAATCATCAAACAGAGGGAAACCCTCTACAGTAACTCAGATAGCACACAGAGTTGCTATGCGAATGCCCTGGCAGAGAGCACCTCGCCAGGGCGACTCGTTGTGCGAATCCTCTCGCACAGCGATTCTGCATAATCTGCATAATGAAATTCTACAGATTTATGCAACTCACTCACCCAAAACCAATTCTAAACATTTTGATGAACTTCTAACACCCCTAGATCGAAGTATATGCTTAATTAAACTAGTCTAAGCGATTCTAACCCTTCCTAACATATAGACCCAAATCCTAAACTACCACTCTAAAACTGTTTTTGACCATTTTGGTGTTTCTAATAAGTCATAAATGACTTACCTAAACTGCCTTAACAACCTAACACAGTCCCAAATCCCTAAATCACAAAATCACTACCTCACTTTCTCTCTAAATGACCTAAAACACTAGACTCCACCTAACTCTCTATCTAAGAACTTGCAAAGCATTTTTCTCATCACTCCAGCAACTGAGATTCAATATTCTACCTCATTCATAACAATTCAATTGCATCAATCACAGTTTCATAATTTGGTATACATTGAGCATAATAACTAAACTTACAAAATTACCAATTCCAATGCAAACAACACCAGCGTACAAAGCAATTTCACATACACACGTTATTTCACAACTTCAAACAGGATCTTAACTCATGTACACCCTAATTCACTGAACAAAGAACAAAACCCAGCTTCCCTTACCTCTGAAACAAGCAGCTCAACTCACAAGATGATCCAACTAGTCTTTGCACCACAAGTAAACCTAGAGACACCTATAAATCACCAATTGGTGATAGAAAACAACTCTTAGAACCTAAATCAAGCTAAGAATTGAGGGAAACACAAAAGGCTACATGCAAACAGAATTCGTTGCATGATCACAGCCTCAAACGCATGGAAGAGAGGAAAACAACTTACCATTTGAAAAACAAAAAATTGATCGGTCAATAACGCAACCCTTGACGCCAGGATCGCCTAGGCACCTCCTGATCGTCAAACCGTTAGTTCAATGAGAAGAAATCCTAGAGAGATTGCAGAGAAAAAGTAGAGAACGGAAGTTCTAAAGAGATAAAGTGTTTAAGGTAATAAGCCGAGCTTTAAAAAATTCTATTTATTAAAAATTACTTTTTAAAGTAAAATATTCGTCTCATTATTCTAATACTTACCTACTCTTATATCTTTGTTTTCTAAGCCTTACAATTCTAGCCCTCCTTTTTTTTAGACTGCCAAATTAAGTTGTCATCCCTAACAATTAATAGTCTTTTGTATTAATATATTTGCAATTGTATTACATAACTATGTTTTTTAAGTGATTAATTATTATAAACAACCTTTAAAAGTTGTAACCTTTCTTACAAATTTTCTATTTTTAAAAGATGTTAATTAATTTTTAAGTTTAAGTTTTATTCTTAAATTTTATCTATAACATATATATATATATATATATAATAAAAATAGATTAATTTTTTAATGTCCTTTTTTTCTGAACTAAAATGATATTAATTATTTATTTGACTTGAACTTAGATAATAAAATAAAACTTTTTTATCGAAATAATATAGTTATTTTGTAAAATAATTGTTGATAACGGCAATAATTCTTTCACAATTTTTTTTAATTTTTAAATTAAGAAATTTAATGATAAATAGTTTTAATTCCATTTCACAAATTTTAAGACAAGACAACAACATCATGATTATGATTGAAATGACTTAAATTTAATTTATGTTTAAGTTCTGATTTACTTTATTATGTATTTAAGATATATGTGATATGTATGCAAATTAGTTTTAGATTTTATTAAAAATGATATTTATGATTAAGTAGAGGATGAGAATACTATTTTTAAGTGTTGCGTTTAGTAAATCTTTTTTTTTTTAAACTCTTACAATCAAAAGGAAAAAGAAGTAGACGTTGTAATGGATAAGCTTAGTGCCTGGGAAATTTGTTTAAACCCTCAATGAATATCAACAAACTTATATTGATAACAAAATTAAATACAAAAATGTTAAACATTTGATAAAATGAAAATATATAATAGATTATATATAGAAGTTATTCAAATTTATCATGTCTAACTTTGAAAATTGTAAGGATAGAATATATGATATATTATACGTGGATGAGATAGAGTAAAAAATAAATAAATAAATAAATAAATAAATAAATATATATATATATATATAAAGACTCGTAAAAATATCACTTAAGTAGAAAATATGTGGCAACATATGATAGGTTGGACCATATTAATAAAATAAAAACTCTTTGACATTCTAAGTTTACAGCCACTTTGTTTTTCAAGAACAATTTTTCCTTTTCTCTCAAGCACTCTCTCTTTTCTTCTTTGCCTTAGCACCTCTCCATCTCAACTCAAAATCTAACCATTGGAATCTTGATTTGAAGCTATCTAAGCTTTGAGGACTTCAAGAGGAGCATTTCCACCGATTGAATCTCCATTTCATCCAACCGGTAAGAAAGTCCCTTTTTCTCATTTGCCCTAGGGTTTTAAGCATGTGATTTCCCATTGCGTTTTCTTCCACAGTCTAGCTTCCACTTGGTTTTAAAATTCGTTTTCCATCATCAATTGATGATTTATAGGTGATTCTCACATTTTGGGGTTTCAAGCAAGTGGTCTAGGGTTCTTCCTTGAGTTGGTCGTCCACACTAGAGGTAAGGGGAGCTAGTTCTTCTTTTTGCTTTGGTTGTGTGATGTGAATGCATGATAATTTTCGAAATTGTATGTTGTTGGAAGCATGATTTTGATTTTTGTTAACTTGAAATGCATGGATGAAGGTGTTTAATATGAAATTTGGTGGGTGATGACTGTGTGCTGTTTTGGAATCATTTAGATTGCTGAATTATGCATATTGAAACTGTTGTGGTATGAAAATTCTGTTGTGGTGCTGTTAGGAAGGAAATTAAGTGTCTTAGGGTTACTTTTTGGTCATTTTAGAAGAAGTGAGGTAGTGATTTTGAGCAAATGAGGTTTGTCACGTTTTTGGGTTGTTGGGACAGTTTCATGCATTGTATTGTGAGTTGTTTGAGTCACTAAATTGGTCAAAATAGGTGCAAAATGGTAAGATTGGGTTTTAGGTCCCTAAGTTGGGGAAATTGGTGTTTTAGATGTTGGAAAGGAGCTTAAATCATTTTAGAAATGCAATGGGAATGTTTAGAATCACTTAGATAGGTTTAGTTATGTCTAAAACAAGAATTATAAGTGTTAGAAGTTGGTAAAAGTTATTAAAAATGGTCACAGGGGTTGTTGTCCAGATTCTGCACAGAATTCTGCATAATTTGACCGTTCGGTCTCTGGGGTCTCGGTCAGAGAAGGAATTGTCCTTCTCATAACCGTTCGGTCTTGTACTTTAGGTCAGAGAAGGTCTGGTCCTTCTTATGACCGTTCGGTCTCTGGGGTCTCGGTCAGAGAAGGAATTGTTCTTCTCATGACCGTTCGGTCTTGTACTGTAGGTCAGAGAAGGTCTGGTCCTTCTCATGACCGTTCGATCTCTGGGGTCTCGGTCAGAGAAGGAATTGTCCTTCTCATGACCGTTCGGTCAGGTGTGCTCTCGGTCAGAGAAGGTTGGTCCTTCTCATGACCGTTCGGTCAGGTGCACTCTCGGTCAAAGAAGGTTGACCCTTCTCATGATCGTTCGGTCTAGTGGGTCTCGGTCAGAGAAGATCGGTTCTTCTCATGACCGTTCGGTCTATCAAGGGTGCTCGGTCCTGACACTCAGTTTAGTCCCAATGGTCTGGCCAATGCACTAAGTGCTTAGCTTATGCTTAAAACGTTTGGTTTAATCGGTCTAGCCAATTGTTCTTGGTGAATAAAGGTGCATGTGATTGTTATTGTAAAAATTTAGAATGGTTGAAGTTAAATGGTGTGTGTTTGATTAATATGGCATTGGAGGTATATCATTTGACTAAAGTGGTTGGATATGGTTCTGGAATTATGGTCTCGGTGAGATCAGTTAGTGTATTGAATGAATGGTGAGAGGCTTCCATATAGGGGGTTATCCCTAACACTCCAACGGTCTTTCATTCTCACTTAGAGAGGATTGACACATGTGGTGGAGTAGTGGGAGGTCCCAGGGTAGACGCTATCACTGGAGGTCTATACTGCGGTAACGGACTAGCCTTGTGTATGGTCGGGTGGAACCCCTCGGCAATGATTATGCAAAGCAGTAGGGGCCATCACAAGTGCACAACCCGCCCCAGCTCTACATTCATTCTATGTCCGGACGTGTCTAGGAGTCTTAACATGATATGAGGCTTGCTTTAATGAGTTTTGTGAAATGAATGTTTATGTTTATGAAGACTTACATGCTTGTATGTAAATGGATGTTATCAGTAATGCTAGATTAATTTGCCATGATTTGTATGTCTAATTGAGACCTAGCTCACCCTTGCACTTGTATGTTTGTATGTGTTTGCCTTCCCCCTTGCGATGATCATCCAATCCTTTGGATGTGAGCAGTAGGTGATGATGTACCACTAGAGCAGGCGTTGGAAACAGAGGAAGACCCAACCCCTAGTGCTTAGTGTTTTTATTAGCTCCTAGTCTAAACTATCTTATTTTGAAAGACTATTAGCACTTATTTATTACGATCTGTATTTTGGAAAACAATTTTTAGGACCCTTTAATATTTAGCTAGCTTTGTATTTTGAACAACTTTGAAGCTTGTACTTAGGCGTCTTTTCGTTTTAAATTCCCTCTATACTCTGGATGACTGTAAGTTATACCTATATTGTCATCTACAACTCTTAAGTGCTTTCTATTATTATAATCGATGCATTCTATATATATACTATATATATATATATATATATATATATATATATATATATATATATATATATATATATATATATATATATATATATATATATATATATATTCCTCTCTAAAGCGAATATAGTTCTTAGTTTTTTACTATTCTGCATCTTTTTTACATCATTGTATGTTTTTTTAGATATATAATACGGAGTGACTTTCTTAAATTTATTGACACACACATATAATATATTTAAAGTATTTTTTAGATAGCTTTTTTTTCTTTTATGATTTCTATTACTTAATCATTTAATAAAATTAAATTTTAAAAAAATATTTTTTACTTTTATTATTTAAAATAATATTACTTAAAAAGTAATATATGTTTATTGATAAAAAAATATAAAAATTTGTGATAAAAAAATTTTGTCTTAAAAAGTTAATTATTAATTTTTTTATGTGAACGATTTCTTTTATTAATATTTCATTATTAAATAAAGTTTTCTTGACAAGACGAAACAGTTGAACTGGAACTAGAATAGATGTAAGAGTAGATAGTTAACTGAATTGTAACTGTTATAAGTTCAGTTTTTATAAACTAAACCATAAAATAGTATACTGAACTGTTAGTAAAAGTGGATCAGTTATTTTTAGTACAATATAGTATAGTTAATTGTAGTACAGTACAGATTAGTTATTTTTGTCTAGCCCTAAGTGCACTCACATAATATTCAACTTTTGTTTTCTTATTTTTATGTATTTCTATTGGTATTATCATCATTAGAGCCGTCAAAATGGGTCACAACCCGTGAGCCAACCCGGCCCGTAACGGGTTCGGGCCAGGTTGGGTTTGAAAAATACAACCCACTTACATGCGGGTCAGATTTCAACCCAGCTCATTTAGACCCGGCTCATGCGGGTTGAACCCGTGGTGAGCCGGGTTGGCC
>NC_028355.1:35114392-35142547 GCF_000741045.1 Vigna radiata var. radiata | reverse complement strand
GCTCACTAAGTGACCAACCCGTGGTGGGTCGGGCCGGGTTGAGCCGGGTTACCCGTTTTGACAGCTCTAATCATCATGATTACAATATTGATCTTATAAAAACTAAAAAGAGAAAAAAAATACTTCTTTTACTAGTAAATAAACTTAATGACAAAATATGGATGGATATGGGATAATATCCACCTTTTTAATTGGATACGATGAGATGAATAGGTATACATTTATTTTGTCTCTGATTTTATATTTATTCCGTATCTGCTTTTATATTTTGTTTTTGTTTTAAATTACTAAAACATATTTGGAATAGTAAATAGAGAAGTACGAGTCTGAGGACATGTACGCTTGTTCTTTTCAAGGGATTTGGAGGAGATGATTCATGGGAGATGATTTGAATGGATTTGAGTGGATTTGAGGGTTATTTTTTTTTTTTGAGTGGATTTGTGGGTAATTGAGAGTGAATTTGGAAGTAAAGTTTGTGAGAATTAGTGTAAGATTTGATTGATGTGACATATTTTAAAAATTTGTTTAATTGGTAGAAATTAAAAATTACCAAAATACCCCTAGTTATTAAAGTGATATAAAATGTTATTTATTATTGTTATATTTAATTGTAAAAATGTTTATAAAGAGACCAAAATTATAAATAATTATTAAAATTTATTTTTAAAAATTAAAAATTATAATTTAGTAAAATAAATTTATTTTTAAATGTATAGTGTGATTGAAGGTGTGAATTTGTATTTTGATTTTCATGAATTAAGTTTTTTTAGACAAAAATCAAGGGGCAGAATTATCAATTTGTTTTGTAAAGAGATAAAATTTTATATTTTAAAAACAACTTGAATTGATTTTGATTAAAAAGTTATATAAAAAATCATTTTTAATTAAAAGTATACATTTTATCTTACAATATAAAAAACTGTGTATTACTTTTGTTGAAATACAAATTACTTAAAGAAAAACTTTTTAACTAATTATTTAACATGTGTCCATGAGCTATAACAGTTTCCATAAAATATTTTCCCAACGGCACAACACAAGCACTTTCCTGTGTCCACACATATCCCAACTCAACCACGAAACACCAATCCTCAAAACACAAAATTCTCTACCATAACTCCAAGATCCTCTTTAATCCTAAATTTCTAAAATTCATTTTGTTGTTTTTGTTTTTCTCTAGAGACCATTTTGGTCTGAACTTCAATTTCAGACCCCAATAATGGCTTGTGCATTTCATGCAACTTTAACAGCAAACAACTATGCCTTTTCTTCTAGGAGATTTTCCTTGAAGCACCCAAAATCTAGTAAGAGAAGGTTTGATTTGTTCACTGTTAAAGTTGACTCTGATGATTCTGTTTGATTTGCATGCGGTACCTGGAACACTCCAGCGACGTCCTCAGCGACGGAGTCCACCAGCTGTGATGGAATCCCGTGGTTTAGCAGTTGGAAGCACCCGATCCTAGTGAGGGAATCAGAAACGACGTTGTAGAGGAAGTAGAGCGACACAAAGAGTGTGCCGGAATGAATGATTTGTGGGTGAAAGCACTCCGGAATCAGCCACACTGGAAGCTTCAAGGATCTTGGCATGACGGTGCTCGTCAGCCAGGTCAATTGTCTACGCAAGATGCAACGACCGGTGGTCGGCGTGGGCTGCGCCTCCACCGGCGACACCTCGGTCGCGCTCTCGGCAGTGGTGGCGATGGCGGGAATCCCCTCCATCGTGTTCACCCATCCATCATTCTTCGTTCTTCTACGTATTATTTTATAAATGTTATTTCAAAAATGAAGAGGACAAATATGACATTTTAACTGAAATCACCGTAAATCTTCGCATTTTAGCGAGTGATAGAAAATGGAGATATCCCGCAAATCCGTTTGATTTCGTCTTATCAAATTCTCGAAAGCGAACACAATCAATCTCTCAATTAAGTCTTCGTTTTTCCTTCTGAACAGTAAAATCCGCTCATCCGAACACAACAGTATTCTCTTTATCCAATAGAGAAAAGGATAGAATTAAAATTTCATACTCATAAATGAGGAAAAATTTACTTTGAAGATGTGGATGGAAAAATCAAACCTGTACATGTTCCGCCCCATTAACATTCTTACATTATTTATTTTTTTATCTTTACCTTATTATTTTCTACGGATATTAAATATTTAAAAGGGTATACATGCTTCCCAAATTATATTTTTGAATGTGACTATAACATTAGCCACTCAAATGGAAAAATTTCAAGGAGTTGTGATGTTTTGTAAGAAAGGTTCAACATATACCAAGTAAAGATTGATTCATAAGCAATACCAATAATTTTTTGTTCTTCTACAATAATTACAAATTGATTTTTCACATGATATTTTCATGTTTTCACCTTAAATAATAATTCCATTGATTACATGATAAAAATTCTTTATCCTCAATCACAAATATCACCAAAATACAATTGTCTCTACTTAATAGTAACAAAATACATTTCAATCTTGTTAGAACCATCGAAATTTACAAATTTCTTGAATTGAATGATGTGTTATACATTTATTCTAATTTTCCAAGCATTCCTAGTTCCAATTACAAGGGACTCGTCCTCTCTAAGAATACTTGTCCTCTTCAATTTGAATGAGGATTGTGTCTGTAGAAAATACTTCGATGTTCAAGTCAACCAAGTGTGTCAGATGGTAATAAATACAATAATTAATTAACATAATTAAAGTATCTCATAAAATGTTCTAATTATATTATTATTCCTAGATGGACTTAAGGTGTGTTACCTAATTACTTGTTAATATTGATTTAACTCTTCTTCTTAACTTAATCATAGTTTAACTATATCAGTAGTCTGACCGATATGGTCTCATCCTAGCCGCATATGTCTAGGCCAAATACATTTCAACTTAGGTGGTCGAGATGTACTCGGGTAAACAATGTTATTATACTGACATGACTGAAGTGTATTCAAACGTGTATAGTACAATAAGTATTTGGGTAAACAATTTGTATGATGATCATTTCTGTAAGAAAAAATTATCTTATATTTCAAGCCAAGAGGGGGGTGAATTGGATTAACCATTTTTTATGATCTCTTTGAAATCTTTATGAGTTCTTGGTTTCTTGAAATCAATAAAGAAATAGTATTGAATTAACAAGTGGAGAAAGGAGTAGAGAAAGATCAAGCACACAAACAACCTATATTGGTTCGGCTATCACAAGCTTACATCTAGTCCTCCTTCAACAACCTTAGTTGAAGGGATTCCACTATAATGATTGAGTATACAAAAATACAGAGACAACACTCTCAATGCACTCCTTTCACCACTCAAAATCAAAATAGCAACCCAAGAGATGAACACCCTCAATCTCTTGCAAATACTAAGAGCAATCCCAGTTCTTAACCCCTGGCTGTACCCGCACAGATACACAATACAAATTGTTTGAAGAACCTGATCTTCAATACACTCTTCAAAGTGCATAATTAATCAGATCCTATGTAGCCCAATTGCCTTGAATGAATCCTTGTTGATTGATCACCAAGAAAGCTTTGATTCCTATAAGAACATGTCTTTGAGAGCACCTATACACAAACTCAGAAGATTTGTTAGTATTTGAAAATGTTAATGTTATGAAAACAGGTTTCAAGACACACATATATAAAATTTTCAAATCTTGTCTCATTATAATCAATATGTTAATTGCATAATCAGTTATGTTTTTTCTCTCCTATATGTATAATCGATTATTGAATCACTTAAGCATATTACCGATTCATTTAACATTCTTAACAGATTAGGCTATGTATGTAATGGATTAAACTATTTATCTGTTTTAATTGATTATTAGACTTGTAATCGATTATTTCCACACTTAGTTATATTAGCCATCCATTTTCCATCTTTAACAGATTATCTCACTTATATAATAAATTATGTTTTTTCTCTATTTTAATCAATTATGTATTTTGTATAATCGATTATAACAGAGAAATTTGCATATGTTAGCTTTCTAAGTGATCTGGCAAAATCTAACAAATTATATACATTCTTTAATCGATTATTTATATTTGAAATGAGATTTTTAACCTCTTTTAAGCTTGATTCATTCAACATTAATGGATTAACATATGTGGCACAAACATGATAAAAGTAAAACATTTGTTATGTCATTTATTATGCAAAAAATCATTAATAATCATTTAATTGTTCATCATAAAAAACTAAGATATAAAGAAGTTAAGCTCCCCCTATCAACAATTTCCTTTCATTGTTATAGAAATTGTACTATATGGTACGATCGGTAGCAGCGGCCAGCATGTTGAGTCGATCGGTAGGCGTCATGGAAGAGCGGGTTACTACGCATTTAATAGCATTAATAAGAAATGAAGGTGATTAATGACCGTATCACATTACATTTATGATCAATTAACGAGTTTGATCAATCAACGAGAGGTATCAGTCAAATTGTGCTGGAAATGGTAAGATTGGCGAATAATGAGGCACGGAATATGTTACATTAAATGACACTCAATGGGTTGGACAATCACGAATCCTATAAATACAGAACTGGTAGCCAGGTAAAGCTGATTTTTCTGAGATTTCATTACGACCTTTTAGAGAGCATTTCACTGACTTGAGCGTCAAAGTGTTTTCTTGCAGGTCACCCCACACCCCAACCATTCGGAGATAGAAAGCTGAGTTTGGCGTCGCGCTTTGGTTGGAAGGAAGAGTTCGGAGTATTGACCTCGGTCCCATTCAATATGACCAGAAATAAAGCTACTATAGATCTTGCTTGGACTTAGAAGAATAATCTAAAGACTTATTCTTTATTTATACTATGGTAGTGTCCTTTATAAATTTATTTGCTCATTTTACGGTTCATATTCTACAAAAAAGTTACATCCTCCTATAATCAACGTTGTATGCATTGGTATCCTATAGACGATACCTCTTCAAATTGTTCGTATAGCCAAAGAATACAACTTTTTTAAATTTTAGATTCAACTTAGTTTCTTTTTTCTTATAAGTTGTATATAACATATATATGATAACTAAATACTCGTAAGGAAGAATAATTAGTTAGTTTCCCATTCCATATCTTCATTCGATGTCCTCCTCAAACCTATAGTTATTAACAACAATTGATTTATCACGTAAGAAGTGGTTTTAAGTACTTCTACCTAAAATGCTTGTCCGCATTAATTATACTTAGCATAACTTTTTTTTTTATCAAGGAGAATTATATTCATTCGATGTACCACACCATTCTACTAAGGTGTATGTGAAACAAAAAATTGTGTCGTAATATTTTCATACTTGTAAAATGCTAAAAAATCTCCATCAACATACTTCATTATCATCTGTATCAAACACTTAATTAATTTTCTAATCTTAAAGCTCTATTCGAGATTGTACAATTTGATGAGAGTATTTCAAATATATTTTTTTAAAAGTTTTTTTACAAAGTTGGATAGAATCGCATTTGATATTGTTAAGTAAAAATTTATAACAACATTATCATTTGACATTGTTATATACAAATTAATGTATACTATTAAAAAAGCAACTTGCTCCTTTCATAATATAAAAAGTAAAGAACAAATTCTAAATATAAAACTTCTCTTTTCACACTACATATACACCTATGTATATAAAAATGAATTTAAACATTAAGACAATAAGACAATAGATCAAGAAACATAAACAAGTAATTAACGATAAATTTCATTCTACATCGATCCACCAACTTTATGACTTATCAACTATTTGTTCTTGGTTTCTTTCTCATATTGTACAAATTTTATGTGTTTATTTGGAGGTGATATTTCATATTTTTAAAACCAAACAGTTTTTATAAAATAAGATTCTATATTATGTTAGGTTATAGTTATAAAAAAAAGGTTTATTTTTTTACTATGCTATTTTTGTTTCTTATTTATTTTCTTTTTTGCGTCCATTTATATTTAAAAACTTAAACAAACGTAAACAAACAATGCTGTACTTTTTTCTTATTGAAATAAGTATTATTTTCTAAAATTAAGGAAGAGGTAATGCAAACATAATCTTTTGGATTAAAGAATGAATTAAGCTTCTAAGTTGAACGTCGTCATGTCGATATGTCCGAGTGGTTAAGGAGACAGACTCGAAATCTGTTGGGCTTTGCCTGCGCAGGTTCGAATCCTGCTGTCGACGATTTTGCGATTTTGCTTTCTCCATTCATTTTTATAAATATGTTTTATATCACGTACACTAAGTTATATATATATATATATATATGTAATCTCAAGTTCTATTGCGATCTCAAGTAATTTTGCATACATGTATTGTTTTTTTCAACATATAGTAATATTCAGTAGAGATTATATTACTTGGTTATATTCTAATTAGTGTCATAATAACAAAACCTAACTCCCAAAAAGCCTAAAAGAATCTCCGAAAGTTACAATCATTTTAAGGATTATATATATTTAATAGTTAGCTGCAATAACATGCTATTTATAAAATATGTTTTGTATATTCTATTTTTTTATGGACCACCAATCATTGTAAATCTTTTAAATATCTTATTAAGAAAGAGGGATTATCATTTGTCAAGAAATTGCACTAGCTTAATATATTTTAATATAACTTCTTTTCTTTTATCAATTGGTTTGACCATGTTTTATGGTTTTCCAATTGCTTTATGGTTTCAAAGGAAAATGATATTTTAACACCAATTTTTGATACCATTTGATATTATGCATGTGTCAAAATGTGGTTGAACGATTTCAAATTAAAAAAAACTGAGGTAAGAACATATTTAGAAGAGAAAAACCAAAGTTTTTTTTTTCTAATTTAAAATCGTTCAACCACATTTTGATACATGTGCAGTGTCAAAATTATGTCAAAAAATTTGTCTTAAAATATCATTTTCCTTTTCGAAATTAGATCTCCAGCAAGGTTTTAACAATAAGAAGGTCGAATAAAACATTCTCAAAACAACATTTCACACTCAGTAAAGGACACTATGACGAACCTCTTCCTTCTATATTGTCCACATCTTCATGGAAGCTGTTCTATCATTCTTTCTTCATAACTTGATTTTAAAGTCCTATTGACCATTTAAAGTGCTTGAACATTGGATTTGTTGCATATTGTTTAAAATACTTGACACAAGTATATGAGCAATGTGCGTTACGTTTTCTATCAAACTAAGATTTTTCTTCTTTCTTTCTCTCTTATTTTTTTTTTTGGTTTATGTGGGGTATGATTGTAGATTTTGATTGTTCCAAACGAAAACATACCTCGCATTGCTTAGTTTTTCTCATTTTCAAAACAATTTCTATACTAATAAGACTCATTCTATATATTCAAAGTGGACGGTAAAGATGGATTTCACATAGACAAAGTTGAAGGTCTCATTAAAGATAAAAGTTGTTTTTACCTAACTCTTTACTACAATAATTCTCTTAAGTATCTTTGACAATATCATTACTTTTATACGATCAAGTTAGGAAATACTTTTTTATATAAGATTTAATTAATAATTTCTTCTTCATATTTATATTATTGATTCGTTTTTATTTATATTTTTTTACTCAATTAAATTTTTATTTTTTTAAAGAAAATTCAATGTGATTTTTTTTATTAAATTCACGTTAACATCTGATGAGTCAAAATTTAAAATATCATGTCAAAATTAGAGAGGTTCCAAAATTAAAAAAAAAAAAATAACCAAGATTTTAATATTTAACCCACCTAAATTTTTACACATGATATTTTTTAAACTATATTAACATTAACTTAAATGGAAAGAATCACGTTAAAAGTCTAAATATAAATACTAAACGAATAAAAAGTCTAAATGTATAATTAAATTAATTACTCATTAAACCTTTATATAATGTTATTCAAAGTTCACTGAGAATGCTTATTCTTAGATCCACGGTCACCAACACATTTTAATTATTTCATTCAAAGTTGACATGGCGTGCAAATTCTTCGTTAAATGATGAGTTTTTATTGCCAATAAGAGTTTCATATGGGATTTATTATCACGGTTATAAGGATACAGTTCACAAAATTTTTAAAAGCATTCATATCAGAAAGCAATTTATTCAAGATGGTTTTGGTTGAAATGAGCTTGTTTTTATATATATAGTGGATATTGCTTAATTTCTATATTGTGATTCAAAAAATGGTGACATTCATACCAATCTGGTAGATATAAATATCACATATGTAAAATCTGCCTGTAAAACATGTAACTGCAATTAACTTATTGTTTTTCTGGAATCAATTGAAATAAGATTTGAAAAAAGCTTACAAAATGTAACTTCTACAATTTTTATTTTTTTTACAATCTATTATAAATTTATAAAAAATTTCAATGAATTAATATTTACCTAAAAGTTATTTTCAAAGATATATCAAGTGAATTTATCATATCAAGTAGTCTTTAACCCTAAGGACATCCTTGAATATTTAAAAACAACGACATCACGGAGGAGACTGTATAGTGGGACCACCTTCAGTTATCCTTAGTCGCTGGTTCGAATCCGGCAGCTCTGATTCGTTTTGTCTCATGGACCATGTCCTTTTTCACCTCCCAATTAACATCAAATTTCATTTCCATGAAAATAGAAAACAAAAATTACAGGAGGTCCCTCTGGACCCTAAATGCAGTTGCTGGATATCATTTGTGTAGACACTGCTATTCGTGACTTATCATTATCACCTTCTGCTCAAAAGATAACTTTTTGGCCTTAGCCTGTACATCTTCTCATTGAACATGACTACTCATAAAATTAAAGTTTGGGTGGTCCTTTTACATGCATTTGGATACATACTAAGTAATATTAGAACTACCTTAAAAAGTTAAATTGCACGGTAGTATTTGAAAACTGCCCTTTGGGGAAACAGTGTTTGAGTCAGCCATTCAACTTATGCTGCATTAATGTTATAGTTAGCCTTACCTTTATATATGCATATTTTTTGACACAAATCTTGCTACTAATAAGAAGATTACTAGTGTTAAAATTGGGTAATAATAAAGTGGGATTTTCTTACAACAAGTTCTTTTTTCTTATACCCAGAGCTCTGAGCAGAAACAAGTTAAAGCTGCATAAAAGAGAAGCAATAAGAAAGAGACAAATTTGTCTCATACAAGAAGGACAGCGTACACATTTTTTTCCCTTTTGCCTTTCATGTGATCCAACGTATTGTGCTCCATAACAAAGTTGCCACAAATAATGCTCAAAAAGCAGCCGTTTTTTCTAGTTGTCTTTTGGAGATGAATTTCAACCCTATGAGAAAGAGATGAAATTCCTCTCTGTCTCATATTTTGGACCACTGAATTAAGCAATTGGAATCAATTCCCCCATGGTAGGTCCAAACTTGCCTCTCATGAAGTGTGTTTAAGGCAGACTTGCATCCCTTATTTCACAGGGGACCCAAGCTGTCGCAAAGACACAGCTGTTTCCTTTCCATGTGAGAACTAGCATACCTTCTTCTCTTTTCATCCCCCACCCACTGGCATGCTCATCTAACAAACCTTTAACTTCCCTAATAGTTTCATCACAAAATGGAACACTGAGGTAACCAACATTTTTCATTCTTTGGGACATTTGCACCCCACACTCCAACCTCTCGATTCTTTGGTGCCCTTCAAAGCTTATGATGTTTTCAATCTTCTGGCCTATGTCGGATTCAAACTCTGCCCTCTGACCACTATCTTTAGGCAAAAAGGTCTCCAATGCGTCAAAGGGTATCCAAAGATGGTTGAAACATGTGGTGATTCTTGACGTGAGACTAGATGCACTAAGGTCACAATCTTCGTCAACCAAGAGCACAATCCGGGGGTTAAGACCTTTTATTAGATTTAAAAAAGCATCCCTAAGGGAAAGACTTTGGCGGCTTCCCTTTCTATCATCAGACAAATAGCGCAGCCAATTTTGGCAATTTATGACCAAAGCTTCATCGTCCCTAAGGTTTAGCGTAGTAGGATTCAAGAGACTTAACATTGCTTCAAAATGAAAGTTAGATGATTCATCGCTCAATTCCACAGGTGTTAACGGTCCTGTGTTTCCTATAACGTTGAATTCAAAAGGGACATCTCTGAACTTGGCGAAATTCCCTAAACGTAAACCAACCTCATGTATAGATACATTGACCAGAGGGGGTACGTGTGGTCTACAAAACGGAACTGTGATTCTGAGTGAAGGAGGTCCTTCAGGGTTTTTGGCCAATGCATCTATAAAAGTAGGCCATTGCATACAATGGGTTATACTAAAATCTAGAATATGTACTCTTTGGTACCCCGTTATTGCTTTGAAAATTTCATTATTGGATGCACAATACCCAAATCTATGCCAAGGAATGAGATCCACATACCCGGCCAGCTCGGTGACGCTCATAAGCCTCCTTTGAATGGTGTTGCTTCCTTTGAAACTCATGGCAGTAGGGCAAATTCTTGAAGCCCTAGAGATTAATGCTCTGAGAAACCACGAGGTGAGTCTTTGGTTGGTGTCCCCCACAGGAGAAGCAACGTTGTTGAGCACCCACATGACTTGTTGAGCCAAGGTGATGTCGTTGCTCTCCAAAGCGCTGGCACAGTGGAGCAAGAGCTTCTCAATACAAGCTCCATCCAGGCTTCCCAGACACCCTTTGAGTGCTCCCGAGAGAGGGTTCTGAGGTGTGTTAAAGAGTGTATTAGGGTTTTGAAAGGAAATGGACGTGCCCTTAAGCTCAGCTTTCATGTGGCTATGTGAGGACGTGACGTGCATGGAGTTTAAAGTAGAGTGAAATGAGAAACGGTGGAGAAGAAGTGGTTGAAGAATAAGGTAGGTTTCTATATGCTGTTGTGCTAGATTAAGATGGTATTAACTAATGAGTTCTGGAATGGAAAGGTAGAGAGGAAAAACGGAGGGAACCTAGATTTTATGATATATTTACTTTGTGTGAATCCTTGAAACATATTTATAGCAAAACAAGGGGTCTATCATAATGAAGGGTTACATCAAGATACATACACAACTTTGGTTAGGTCCACCAGAAAGAGCAGCTAACTAGTATTTGAATTCGATTGTGAAAACTATTCACATTTAAACAGAATTATCTAAAAAGAAAAATACATGTTTAAAATGCAGATATTATATAGAAAGTTTGTAGTTTGTAGTTTGGGTTTTAGCATACGCAGGACTGAAGTACAGCACTCTGCGAAGAGTTTAATCAGTATATGATTATAAAATGATTTAGCTGGTATAAACTAGTGGCATGATTGGTGAATTATGAGGTGCATCAATGGCAAAAGTGAGTTGAGGATGGTCAAACTTTGGCTCTAGTTATATAAAGTTGAGAGAAGAATTTTCAGCTACGTCTCTTCTTCAGAATATATATTGTTGTATCTTTCATTTCCCTTTTGGATGAATATTGGAAAAGTAATGGCGCATGCATTGGTAAGTTTTGAGTGATGAAAAGATCGTGTATGGCTAATTTGGCTGCTTCTTCATTTATTTTGGATTAGCTTGATTTGTTTTGTAGTAATGATTATGGTTATTATACGCAAAATAAAACAGAAGATGATGAATAGGTTAAAAGGGGTGTACTAGCCGGCCCACTCTTGTCTAATTCGTTTTCATGGAATGGCTATTTTAAAGAAGATTATATACATGTTTACTGCAACAAATCTGAATTTGTTGTTGCATTCATTCCCTGACTCTTACATAATGCATATAATTAATATACGTAGAATATTAAATATAACTGAGTTGCGCCAAAACTAAAGACAAACAAGAACACTTCCTATAAGACATATTATTTGGCTCACTTTTATATACCATTTTATTCCCATCGATTATATATATATGTTTTCCTTCTTCTTTGAAGATATCCACTTGCAATAACTAAAACAATAACAGTTAACTAAATTACCCACGTATTTATTCCGGATTTTGTTCTTTTCTATATAATTCAATCAAGTTTAAGTATGTTATAACATGCCCTTCTTTGAAAATATTGTTTATACCAATTATTTTAAAAAGTTAAGATGATATATTTCACTCTACTAAAATATATAATTGTTTTAATACAAGAACATTCAATGTTTTTTACATATTTTTAAAGAGTTAACTATATTTTTGTCTATGAATGTGATCTTTTTCACCTGACGACAGTTAATTAAGTTTTGACATGACATTGTTAGTAGAAGAACTTGTGAATTGAATCCAATATAATTTTTTGTTTGTCATATCAAAAATTATTTATAATTGTTGGAGGAAAAATACAACATTCATGCATTTTTTAAATATGAGAATCTATAATGATTAAAGTTTGATACAAGAAATAAAATCAAAATTGTATTAGTGCAGAAAGGGCTTTAGATATATATTATTTTGGGCTTTTAACGTCACATCCAGATCCATGTTTACATGAGTGACGTTAATCGGACGTCGGACTCTGCAGATTCGACGTCGTTATAGACGTCGATTAAGTTCCATGTCTGACGTTTATACAGACGTCGGTCCATGCAATTAACAGACGTCTAAGGACACTATAAAGACGCCAGATATGACACTAATCGATGTCTAAGTGCACAATAGACGTCGGATATGGCATTAACCGATGTCTACTGAGTATTCGTTGTATTTTAATGCAGTTTTGCTCGTGTCTTTGGGTAGCACCTCCTCCTTTTACTAGCTTCTTCATAAGAAAAAATTGCGTCTTTTGCATCTCTTATGACATTTCAACCCAAAACAGAACTTGGGTCGTTGCCTAGTTTCATTCCAACCGCCAAAGAAAAAGAATACAGCGACATGGAAACTAGGCAAGGACCCAGGTTCGGATTTAGGTTGAAATGTTATAAGAGATCCAAAAGACGCTAGTTGTGTTCTCATGCGTGATCTCTTTTGTGATGTCCTTCTTCAACTTTTGTTTATACTCTTTACTTAATCTGTATGAAGATGAACGCAAGGAAGACTCAAAGAATTGTCGTATGCCTATGCCGATCCCAACAGCACGCACCTGTCCTGGGTGCTCGGGTCATCCAATAGATGTGGCAAAAATATCTTGACAACCTTCTTATGTGAGTTGACCTTGGGAACTCTGCTCAACCAAGGAGTCTTGTAACATAACAAAACTTCAAAATTATTTGAAAGATTTATGTAATATATATAATAAGAATGTTGTAAAAATATGAGAAATGACATCTTACAATTTTTTCAGATATCTCTCTAGCAGTGTCAGAAGTGTAGGAGCCCGATGATCTTATATGGGCTAACTTCCACTTCTTGTGCAGAGATGGTGGTGAAGGAGGATGAGGAGGGTCACCACTCTCAGAAATTGGAAGTCTACTATTTGACTTCTACTTCATTATTTTTTCCTCAAGCGTCTTGTATCCACAATGAAACAGTAGGTATGGAATTTTATTCTGAGCAGTTATACCTTGTGCTTTTGACCTTGTTTGTTGTGGAAAAATGAAAAAATTGTTATGATATAAAATTATGAATGATGAATTGAATGATTTTACCTACACTTACCTCCCACGTCTCGAATGAACGAAGCTATACAAACTGACGCCATGTTTTTTCGTCAATTGCAAAATATTTAGAACATGGAGTTTCATTACTTTTTGGTCCAAATATATATCTGGACTTCAATTTTGTCTTAAACCCCCGAAATCTTTTTGCAATTGCAGATAAACACCTACTCCTTAGGCTTGCGACATTTGGGATATCAAGTGTCATCTACAATAAAGAAAGTAATAACCTTATATCAATACAAATTTATCAATATGATTAAACTAGAATTTGGAGCAATATTGATTAACTTACCAATAGATCTTTCCATATAAGATTCTGATCAGCCTTAGGTACATGGTCAAAGGGTGGAGTAAGTATAGAGATACGATCATGTGCTAGTACTCCAAGGTAAGACCTAAATACATCTGCATTTGGTCCAAATGCTACTCCATTGACCACGTTAATAATGACAGGTCCTCTCACCTGCATTTCTTCTAAGTATAAGTTGTCTTAACCTTGTCGCTCCTCTGGTGGGTCTAGAAGTGGGGACTTCATCCCCTGGCGAATGTGGTGCCTCAGCCATATATTTGTCCCAATAAATAAGATGAAAGATGAATAAAAGACTTATAAAATAACATATATTATTCAACAAAAGCCATAAATTCTTACACAAATATGAAATTCATACATAATCATATGGATTGGTCATATGTATATTTCCTCATTGTGATCTTCTCGAATTGCATGTACATCATCAACTACACGTATTTATTGATGCGTGGTGAATTAATCCAATGTCGATCCGTACGCGTATTTACTGAAATTGTTTACACAATTTCAATAATCTTGAATGATCACTTTGATCGTTTTTGTATTCAAGGTGTGACTCTATCCCATTCAAGAAGATTCACTTTTTTAGTTTATTAAACATATAAATTTTAAACAACATATATAAAATTTCACGAAATTTTGCCAGCACTTCGCATTGGTCTTCAGGTTACACGAAATGAAAGTGATTATAAATCACAATCAAATATGCACCCAAAGATCAATACGAAACATAACTGCAAAATTTCATGAATTTAAGACTTGTATATTAAAAGTTATATGTATTAATAAACTATAAAAAAATTATTACTCTTCTTAAATTGTCTAACCGGACAATTCTAGATTCGATACTTATAAATTATTATTACCATCTCCTCTCTATTCATTTGAAAAAAGTACATTTGTTCAAAAAAATTTGGAGATAGTCAATAATTTTTGTATTGAATCTCAAAGAGGAAATTAAGACTAATTCACAACACCAATATATATATTCAAGTAAACAAATAATTACATATGGAACATGCAATATATTCAAACAAACAATAAATTACATGTTCATATTAAAAGAAAAATTTTAAAAATAGAAACCTAGAAACGTGAAAGCTAATCGACTATGAAGAATGTCTACATTCAAAAAGAAAGTTATAAAATCTCATCACAAAAATACAACACGAAAAAAAAAAAACAACACGTTAATTAGATAGTAATTACATAATTAGATAATTATCCTCCACCAATATTGTAAGAAAAATTTACATTAATTTATAAAGTTGCGTATTGCGAAATTTACTTTAACAATAACACAATTCTAAAGTTGCTTAATACTACATCTATGCATCCAGAAAAATCAAGCAAAAGTTTTCCAATTATCAAAATACCAATAAGTCTCAATTATCCTATAACCAGACCTAATATGCTAAAGGTTAAATATGATAAAATGACAAAAACAATTCATCTCCTACATAACTAACATGCCAATTTATTTTCTTAAAAACCGAATTCAATTTCTAACTAAGCAGTTTACATATATTCTACTGGCGACGATGAACGATGGTGCCAAAAACGAACGATGGGCAATGAGGCGAAACGCAGGTGGCGGCAACGGCGCGCGAGATGGCTGTCGGCAATGTTATTATAAAATCAAAATCTATGTGGCGCGTTAATAAACAGTTTTTTTACCAGTGTCATTCTATATTTATTCATTTAATTTGGTTTAAATACGATAAAGTTAAATAATTTTGATGATTAGAATAAAGTTTGATTGAGTGGAAATTTGATAAAATTATGTAACTGATTATTATATATGCATTAATAAGTGTATTTTGTATGATTGATTTATGTGATAAAGGTTAAGAAGGATTAAGATTGCTTACCTTGAATTTGGTATATCTTATATATGTTGTTACATAATTTTTTTATTTTTGCTGAATCGAGATATTTTTAAGTAAACAAAAATGAGAGTGAGACAATGTTTTCTAGGGCGGGTGATTTTTTGCTCTAGCAAATAAAATTATTTCTCAAGAAAAATATGAGAATAAGGCAATTATTTTTCTTTAAATCATTTTTCACTGTTTGAACTTTTAAGAGAAAAGACACCTAATACAAAGCATGATTAAATATACCATTAATGCATATACATATTTTATATGCCATTGAATATTTTGAATTATATACACAATGTTGTATGTGAGTATTTAAAGGATATTATGATGTAATGTTACTCTGTGTAGTAGATACCTATGATATAAATCGTATTTTGATTATAGGGTCAATGTATTAAACATAAAATTCATTACAGAACGAGAGATGTCATAATTTTACTAATATTCTTATCCAAAAATTAAGACGTTAGATGGTAATAAGTGGAATAATGTTCTTGCAATCGGATTATATATATATATATATATATATATATATATATATATATATATATATATATATATATATATATATATATTAAGAGATGCGTAGTACAAGCCTTCAAAAATGTATTTAATAAACAAATTACTCTAAATAATTATATAAGACTTGTATAATATTTTGTTGTGATTCAAATTTTTGTTACGTTTGCTTTTTAGGATGAAAACACGTGATATTTTTATAAGAATATGGTGATTTTTTTTTATATTTATTTGTGTATTATATAAATTATATTTATCATAATTACTATTACTAATAGTTATTTTATTTATGCAGATTGTAAATATTGTTTCATATGAGTATAAGTAATATAAAAAAACCAAATGGAGTTAGATAAATTTATATTTATACTTCAAACAAACCCTAAAATACAGATTCAATTCACAGACTTTATTCGACCACCCTCTTTCTGTATCGTATAATTGGAAAGTGTACTAGTTTACACTATTGTTTCATACCCTACTTCATCGTGGGCTTTATTGCGTGATTATGGGCCAGCTAAACCACAAAGAGGACTTTGCTTCCTGCACCCTACGATTTCCTAACTGCACTCCCTTAGATTTGTAACGTTTTGAAGTATTTTAGCCTTGGATAAGTCTACAATGTATGAAAGAGTAGTTTCCTTTTGTAACTTGCAGGATGAGTTACAGGATGCACTCAGTGAAGGAGAACCGACACAGGAGAAGGAGACGAAAGAAGAAAGAAGAAAAAGTAGGGTTAACCCTAAAAATCCCATAAGGGCATTTTTTTACCTTGTGCATTAACAATGGAGGTGAAGGTAGCAAATAAGGGGTTGAAGGATGCAATTACCTCGACTAAATAATTATTGGGCCTACTGGATACTCAAACAATAATACGATAATTTTATTTCATTTTTTTGCTAAAATATATTTGAAGTCCTAGATCAAACTTATTTAATTTTCTCAAACTTTCATTTTTATCTTTTATAATTTATAATTATTTGGTCACTAATAAAATTAAACTTAGAAACATATAATTTATTTTAATTTCTTAAGATAATATTATTTTAAATAATATTATATATATATATATATATATATATATATATATATATATATATTATCAATAATATAAATTGTTTAATGTGTCTAGAAAGTTATTCTATTATTTTATCCATTTGATTTATTTTTAAATTAATTTTCTGTAAAAATAACTTTAACTTAAGGTTTAAATCCTCGGTTGGTCTTTAAGTTTGTGGAAAAATCTCAAGTGAATCCTCGTATTTGAAACAGTCTCAATTGAATTATATTATTTGTAAAATTGATTCAATTTTACCTTGTCCATTAAGTTCTGACTAATGGAGTTAACTTGAGAACACGTGGTGCACAGATAATATGTTGACGTGTATTGTTTCATTACGTGGACTTTCTTATTTAAATAAAGATTGTTTGAACGTATTAGTTATCTAATTTTTTACTTAAAGGGAATTAGGGATTTCATTTGCGAATTAGGGATTTCTTTTGCGAATTAGGGATTTCTTTTTGGTCTATGTGAGAAGACGAAGACAATCTGCAATCTTAGAGAAGACGAAGACAATTTGTGGCAGGAGTTCGAACCGAATCGAAAGTGGTCGTCAGTTAAGGTTAGCATATATTCGTGTTTGCTTTTCTGTTTGGGATGTGTGGTGGTATATTGGGTTTTTGTGTTTAGGAACATCATTGTCTAAGTTTCAGGAATGGGTAAATGGATTTTTTTTTGTTCTCTGACTATTTATAATGCGTTGTAGTCCAGATTAAGCATGTTGAATTCTTTTATTTTTGATTTGTTTCGAAGTAGTGGTCTCCTTTTTTTTTATTTTTGAATTGTTTCAAAGTAGTGGTCCCCTATTGGTGTGAATGTTTCGTTAGTGGGATGTTACTTTGTTCCCTTGTCCCATGTCTATCTGTATGAGTGTTTCCTTATTGAGTGTTCCCCCATTTGAGTGATAGGGAGTGTAATAATAATAATTTTCCCCCATAGCGTACGGGTTTTAAAAGCAAGTGCTTCATATATAATTTAGCATGGATGAGGAACGTATAAAATTTATGGTCCACCATACTGGACATTTTATTATTGATGATAATGGGGAGTTCAAATTTGATAAAGAGAGAATAGAATGGTCTTGTGACCCAAACCTGTGGAACTATTTTGGCATATTAGCTTTAGTGAAAGACTTAGGTCATATAGACGTGAACGAACTGTGGTACAATTTATGAGGTCAGTTAGTGGCCCAGATAGGTTAGAATTATTGACTGATGATTGAGGTGCTATGCATATGTTGAACATTGCAAGGTTAAATGATGAAGTTCATCTGTACGTGGTTCATAATACCATGGAACCAGAAATAATAGAAATGATTGATTGGGTTGATGGTCATGTTGGTGAAGAAGGTGATGTTGCAAGAAAAGTGGAGGAGGGTGAGGGTGAGGGTGATGGTGAAGTTGGAACAGAAATGGAGGAGGGTGAGCGTGATGGTCATACTACAGTTGGAACAAAAATGGTGGAGGGTAAGGGTGATGGTGATACTGCAGTTAGAACAAAAATGGTGGAGGGTGAGGGTGATGGTGATACTACAGTTGGAACATAAATGGTGGAGGGTGAGGGTGATGGTGATACTGTAGTTGGAACAAAAATGGTTGAGGGTGAGGGTGATGCCCAAGTTGGAACAAAAATGGAGGAGGTTGATAGTGATGTTGCTAAAAAGCTGCAACATGTAGTGGAGGTTGAGGTACATAATGTAGAGAAGGGTGAGGTACAAGATGTAGAGGAGACTGAGGTACATGATGTAGATGATTTTGAACTAGAGGGTGTAGAAGAGGATAAGGGTGATGATGGTGATGTACATGATGATGAAGATGTAAATGAGGATGTACATAAGTTTGATGAAGATGTAGAAGAAAATGTAGATGATGATGAAGAAGAAAGTCTAACTGATGTCAGCATTCAGTGTGAGATTGAGACTTCTAAAGGAAATGTGAGAGAAGAACCTTGCACTTTACGGACAACTGATAATGATGATATTGAAGATGTGTGTGGCTTGTCTGACATTGAGTGGTTGTCAGATGAGTTGGTTAGTGGTCCAAACAGTGAGGACAATGATGATTCCTTTAAGATAGGGTTTCCCACTTTTAGTATGCCTAAAAGTTTGAAGGAATATAAATGGGAGGTAGGAACATATTTCACTGAGAAAAAGGAATTCATAGATGTCATTAGCACTTATGCACTCAATAATGGGAGAAATTTAAAATTTATTAAGAATGACAAAAAGAGGGTTTTGTAAAGTGTTTGGATGGAAAAGGGAAATGCAAATGGTATGCTTATTGTTCCTATGTGTGTGGTGTCAACTCATGGCAGCTAAGAAAAGTGATTGATGATCACATCTGTAGTAGAAATTTCAATGTAAAGTTGATGACTTTAAAATGGTTAAGTGAAAGGATGGAAAAATTGTGAGAGAAAACCTTAATATGAAGGTCATGGACATTAGGGACAAAGTTAGTAGGAAAAGGAATGTAGAAATTTCTAGAAATATGACTTTTAGGGTAAGAGCCATTGCAAAAGATAATGTTGAAAGGTCATTCAAGGAACAATTTACAAGAATTTATGATTATGGTCATGAGCTTCTGAGAACAAATCCAGGTTCAACGGTGAAAATAAAAGTTGAAAATAGCAATGGTTAGTTGATATTCAACACATTTTATGCATGCTTGAAGTCATGCAAAGATAGCTTCATATGTTGACCCATTATTGGGTTGGATGATTATGGAGGGGAGTTACTAACAGTAGTTGGAAGAGATGGAAACGAACAAATTTTGTCCATAGCATATGTTATTGTTGAGGTAGAAAACAAAGACTCGTGGACTTGGTTCTTGGAGCTTCTCATTAAAGACCTTGGTGGGCAAGCTATGTGTACATCATGTACATTTATTTCTGATCAACAAAAGGTCAATGAAAATATTCAATGCTAATTAGAATATATGTCACATATAACTTGATTGACTTCACTATTTTATGATAATGTCAGGGACTTCTGCCAGCTATTCAAGATCTTCTACCTGGGGTAGAACAAAGATACTATGTTAGACATTTGTATTCAAACTTCAGAAAGAAATATCTTGGAAAAAATCTTAAACTTCTGATGTGGAGGGCAACAACAACAACATATCCACAACAATGGGAGTCTGAAATGAAGAAAATTAAAGAGGTGAATTTAGAGGCCTTTAAATACTTGATCATCATTCCACCTAGGTATGTATTCACTCTTATAAATACATTTTGTAGTCACTGTGTTATAAATTTCTATTCATGGCAGGTGGTCATCAGAAAAGTTATTTGAAGTGAGACACGTTTCTCAATTTGGGGGCAATTTGTTGTCAATATTGACAACAACAATTGCACTTGTAGAAAATGGACAATTACTGGTATTCCTTGCACTCACGTCATTACTGCAATGAAATTTTTGAATTTAAATGCAGAAGACTATATTGGGCATTGGTTTAGGAAGTCTACTTATGAAGAGACCTATAACACAATAATTTATCCTATAATTGGTCAACATGTCTGGGAGATTACACCATATGCAAATGTATTACTCCCAAAGAAGAGGACAATGCCAGGAAGGCCGAAGAAGAAACGAAGACTAGAGTCTTGGGAGTTGAAGAATAATGATAGTGAATTAAGAAAATGTGGGAATAGGAAAAAATGTGGTCTCTGCAAACAACTTGGACACAACAAAAAATCTTGTCCACAAAGACCTTCAGCTACTGAGCAATGTACTGAACAACCAGAAGTCACAACAACTCCACCAATAGATGTGCCACTTACTTAGGAATCTATTGTGCTTCCCACTCACCAATCTACTCAACAAACAGAAGTCACAATAGCTCCACCAACAAATGTGCCTATTACTCATCAATCAACTATTCTTCCTTTTGATAAATGAAGTCATGTTTAATTTGCACTTTCTTTTTAAGACAATCTTTTAAATACCAAATTGTAATGTTTAATGTTATTGGAACAATGTGTTATCATCAGTTTGTACTTGGTGTATTTTGATAAGATAGTGTTATAGGAACAATGTTATCATCCTTTGTACTTGGTGTATTTTGAACAATGTGTTATCAGGTTTCTTTTGGTTATGTTAGAAATAGAATGACTTAGTTTCAACACCAAGAGGGGGTGAATTGGTGAAATTCAAAAATCAGAGTCTTTTTAAAAAACATTTCGTAAAGTATAAAACTTTCAAAAGTTTCTTGAATCTCAAGGAAAAAGATAAATCAAGTGCAGCGGAAAATAATTGACTGTGCAGAATATAAAGTCGACTTGAAAAGTAAAGAGTTTAGGGATAGAAGATTCAAACGTAGTTTTTATACTAGTTCGGCCAAACTGACTACATCCAGTGTCCTTCCTGTACCTGGAAGCAGATGCACTATAATGGTCAAGGTTTTTACAACAAGGTTTTTATAAAGACCTCCACGTCAAAATATAAAACACCTCTTTAACCCTCTAACCAAAATATAGGCATACAACACACAAAGAACAACAACAAGATATCCCCTCTTCTACAGTCTTTATCAACTTTGAACAATCCTCAAAGTCTCTAGAACGCAGCAAGTCCTCTTCCTGTAACCACAACAGAGAAGCCACAATCTTCACAAGATTGAGAGAAGTATCTGATCACGTATGAAACACTTTCTGTGCAGAATGATCAAGTAGTCTTATGTGCACACCAATACTTGCTCGTCAAGCAACTCTTCAAAGATCAAGATCTGAAACAATACAATGAAAATGTTAGAATTACCAAAAGTCTCTGTAGAATACAGAATCACGTCTATATATAATTTTCTGTTAAACAGACGCTCCCATAGTTGACTATGCTACTAATACAGTCGACTGTAGTTAGACAGTTATGACAGTTATAACATTTAGTAGCTTCCAGACCAACTAAATTGATTGCACATTTAATTCAGTTGATTAACAATCAATGCTTGGTCAAAGAAACAAAATATAGTTGTTATTTCACAAGCATCAACAAAAATTCAAAACATAAATAACTAAGTCGAGTAGCTTGCGCATACAGTCGACTATGTCACTTCAATGCAGTTTTGAAAATCTTTCTTTGCAAAAGTACTCACAATACTGTTTTTGAAAATCTGTGCGAATTCACGAGTTTTAATCGACTTGCTTCATAATGAAGTCAACGTAAAACTTGTAGTTTTGCCACACAATATAAGTTCAACCAAAGTGCATGTGGTTTTCTTTTTCAAAACATATGTTATGCAATCACAAATGATATCTCATGTAGAAAGCAGTAAATTGCACACATAGACAGAATTAACACAGACATGTTCTCAAGAAATCATACACATGAAAGTAATGAAGCATGTAACACATATCAGTGCATGTGTTATTAATAATGTGTTGTCATCAGAAAATAACAGAAGCACTGTGAGATTGTAAGGTTTAGCTAAACCAGTGCTCCCCTATCAACAATCTCAACAAAATTCCCCCTTTTTTGATTATGCACAACCATGATTAATAAACAACCATGTTTGTACACAACAACTCATATAATCATTCATATAATCAAACTGTATCAGAGCAAATGATTTTAACAAAATATAAGAGCAAACAAATGAAGTCTTTCTCAGATTTAAAATGAATATATGAGAATCACCAAGACAACATATATACTATGTATCAACCAGTATCAAGCAATCAATATTAAGCAAAAAACAATCAAAACAGTCAAACTTTCTCCCCCTTTGTGCATTAAAAAAAAATGTATGCTCTATGATAATGATATGCTAATAAATGATTTGCCAAAGATGCATCATTGTAAACATATTAATTAACCAATGATGTTCCCCCTGTCACAGATAATCACATGATAAAGAAATAATCTCCCCCTTAAGTGTAGGCATGTGAAATACTTAAACTATCATGCAATGCTCCCCTACCATTATGCATGTTTTATAATCAAAACCCAAATGCACAATGCAGTTATCACAGATTTCAGAGCATATAAAAGCATGTGACAGAATTGTATCAAAAGATTTGCAAACAACTCAATTAGGCATATATACAATCAATTACCAATCTCACAACATAATTTTGCATATATATGAACAAATAATAAAGTAGAGATATATTGAAAGAAAAACAGTATATGAAGAATAATAAGAATAACCGAATTCCAGTAAATGGAATTTATAACCCAGTTAAATCAATCATCAATTATTCTTCATTGGCAATCGATTTCATTGCTCCCCAATGAGTAGAAATTCTAGTAGTAAGTCTAGAAGTAATGTTCCTGCAAAACCTTTCAAGATCTTTTGTAAATCAAGCATTTTAGAATCACAATCATGCAAGAAATTATACAAATAAGAAGTTAATATGCAGAATTATCAATGTAACAGTAAACACATGCATAATCAACTTCATTCGGCACAGAGTCAATTTTAGATTCGATTTTAACCAGATTCAATTTTCAAATTTTCATTGATCAAATAAAGACTAAACATATGATTTTATTGATATACCAAAAATATATTACAACCAGATATAACAAAAGCTAGGGAATGGCATTCTAGGCCATTACAAAAGATAACTAGAGACAAACAAGCAACGACCAAACTAACACAAATGAAACAACAAACAAGACTTCATGACAAATGCTATAGACACATGACCCTTATTCTGTGTAGATCATTATTCCTGTTCTTATTCAGATGAATCCATAGAGTCATTGTCAGAAATTTCTTCTCCATTTCCTTGCTGCAGAGCTCGGTCAACTTTCACTTCAAGCTTATTAAGCTTATCAATTATTATCTTGAGCTGCCAACGACAAAGTCCACAAAATTGTTGTCACGAAGGATGTTTGTACTTTGTTCATTTGTAACTGAAGTGCTGCCAAAACAATACATAAGATTTTCTTCCCCTTTAAAGCACCAACCTCTCATTGTTCTCACTAGTCCAAGTGATACAAGAGTCCTTCAACTCTTAGACCAGTTATTTGTTGCCAAACATCATTGTCAATATGAATGTCAATGCCTTTTACCCTTGAACGAACATCACCATTGATTATCTTTAAGTTGTGGTAAAATACTCTCACAAGATCAGGATACCAATCACCTTTCAACTGCATCAATGTCGTGAGATTGAGTTTTAATCCATCCAGGAAACTGAAAGTTTTCTCTTTCAAACAGACTCAAGTCTAAATACTTGGGTGAGACAAAAATCTTGCAGCTTCCATCAGCAAACCTCATACGAGATTCATCATCGTTAATCCAACCTCCAAGATTAGCTTCTTTTTCAGTTGCTACACTCTTTCCTTTTCTTTCTCTTGAGGGATGTGATGAAGATGCCATTTGAAGTGAGCTATTTGGTTCACTGTTTTGCAGTCTAGGGTTATGACCATACATAGATAAAGTACACTTTGAGCACAACATGGATTATATCCCAAACACATTTAATAAGAGGGCGCGAACAACATATTTTTACTTATGCCTATTTTAAATTTTCAAATATAGAAAGCTCAAAACATAGACTCAAAGTCGATTTTATTAAATTCTAAAACTGTATGACGGAGAGTATTCAAAAACAGAAACATACATACAACAACATGCATTTGATTGTGCTCATAATCCAACCGATTAAAAGTCGTAAAAATTGATTCTCACATCAACACAAACAAACAAGCAATCACACAATCATACAAACAATCAAGCAATCAAACAATCATGCATATCAAATATTATGCAAACATAAGATTATTGTTCTCACTTGTAGATCCATAAGAAATTTGGTATAACCATGTTAGTACATCCTTGAGTTCTCACTCCATGTCACAGCATCTGCTGCTATCCTTCAAAACAATTCAAATTTTTTGATGCAGGTACCCATTTGAATTTGGGTCCTTGATTGTTAGTTGCAGCTAGATGTTCCTTAGGAATTCATCTGTATAAGCCTTTGGGAACACCAACCTTTCTGTAAAAACAATTTCTAACACTATGACCAATGTTATTGCAGTAAAAGCAAGCATGCTTAATAGGTTTACTCAAATCAGCAAACTTCTTTGTATTGATCTTATTTGATTGAGCTTTATATCCAATACCTTGCCTATATATAGCTCTACGTGAAGACTTCAAAACTACATTCAAATTATCTCTACCCTGAGTGGACTTTGCTAGCGTGCTAGTCAAGTAATTTATTTGTTCAACATGAGTAGGGCCTTTTTTACAAATCTTTTCAACTGCTACAGTCTCAGTTATTACAATTTTAGCAGATAATAAAGCAGCATCAAACTCTTTTTACAATTTCTCATTATCATTGACTATATTATTTATTCTACGTTCATAATCCTTTCTTTTAGAGTTAAGTCGATTGACCTTATATTGCAGTCGCATGACTTTAGCGTTTATTTCTTGAAATGCATCCAGCAACAGGTCATACTTCACTTAAATAGGTTCTTTCTCGAACTCTGTATCACTATCATAATCTGTCAGTGGTGTTCCAGCCATGAAGCATATGTTTGATTCCACTTCTCGATCAAGATCTTCATCACTTTAGAATTCTGAATCATTGTTCTCCTAGGAAATATAAGCACTCTTCTGCTTTCTGATTTTGTCCTTGGGGAACTTCCTGTTTGCTTTCTGCTTCAACTTCAGATCTGGACAATCAGGCTTGATGTGTCCTTCTTTGCCACATTCATAACATTGAATTGCATTCGATCTGGTAACTCTTTTTCCTTTGCCATTTCCTGCATGGTCAGTAAGTTGACTAGTATTTTTCATAAACCGATTAAATTTTCTTACCACCATGGACATCAGTTTGTTGTTATCCAATTCTGCATTAGAATCATCCTCAGATAAAATAGTCTTTGAGGCTTTCTTGTCGGTAGCTTTCAGCGCTATGGACTTCTTTTCTTCAATCTCTTCCTCTTCTTTCAATCTTCCAAGTTCAAGTTCATGTTCTCTTAACTTCCCGAACAAGGTAGCCATGTTCATGCTAGTAAGATCCTTGGATTCAGAGATTGCAGTGACTTTTGGTTGTCAGCTTTTATTCAGGCTTTAATGAATCTTGATGTTGATCTCCTCTTTATCAAACACTTTTCCAAGTGCCATTAGATGATTGACAATGTGAGTGAACCTTTTCTGAACCTCATGTATGGTTTCACTAGCCTTCATTCTAAAAAGTTCATACTCTTGTATTAAAGAATTTTTTCTAGCTCTCTTGACCTGATCTGTGCCTTCATGTGTGACTTCCAAGATGTCCCACATTTCTTTAGTAGTTTTGCATTGAGAGATATGAAAAATTCATCAACAGTTAGTGTAGAGGCAATAATGTTTCGTGCTTTAATATCATATTATGCTCTACGATTTTCATCTTGATACCACTCAGAAAAATCTTTCAAAACAGTTTTTCCATTGATAAAATGAGTAGGCTCAAAGGGATCATTTATTGTTGCATCCCAAATACCTCTATCCACGGATTCAAGAAAAATTTGCATTCGAATTTTCCAAAAATAATAGTTTGCACTCGCAAATAGTGGCGGTCTATTTGTAGATGGACCTTTACCAAAGGTTTGAAAACTAGAAGCCATTTTCCAGGAATATAGTTGATTTAAAGAAAAATGTAGGCGACTAGTTTTTCAAATATCTTATGAAAACCAGCACTAGTGTCAATTGTTGGAAATAGAATGACTTAGTTTCAACACCAAGAGGGGGGTGAATTGGTGAAATTCAAAAATCAGAGTTTTTTCAAAATCTTTTTCGTAAAGTATAAAACTTTCAAAAGTTTCTTGAATTTCAAGGAAAAAGATAAATCAAGTGTAGCGGAAAATAGTTGACTGTGCAGAATATGAAGTCGACTTGAAAAGTAAAGAGTTCAGGGATAGAAGATTCAAACGCGGTTTTTATACTAGTTCGGCTAAACTGCCTACATCCAGTGTCCTTCCTGTACCCGGAAGCAAATGCACTATAATGGTCAAGGTTTTTACAACAAGGTTTTTATAGAGACCTCCACGTCAAAATATAAAAGACATCTCTAACCCTCTAACCAAAATATAGACATACAACACACAAAGATCAACAGCAAGATATCCCCTCTTCTGCAGTCTTTATCAACTTTGAACAATCCTCAAAGTCCCCAGAACGCAGCATGTCCTCTTCCTGTAATCATAACAGGGGAGCCACAATCTTCACAAGATTGAGAAAAGTATTTGATCACGTATGAAACACCTTTGTGCAGAATGATCAAGTAGTCTTGCTCGTCAAGAAACTCTTTAAAGAATGATCACCACGGTCTTCTTGATGAGTTCTTGGAGCAGAATGCTTCAATTAGAAGATCATACTTCACCTCTAGTGGTTCATTCTCAAAATCTACGTCGTTGTCATAATCATCCCATGTTGCTCCAACCATATAGCACATATTTGATTCTCTTCATGATCAACATCTTCATCACTTGATGCATCAGAATCACTATTTTCCCAGGCAATGTAAGCTCCTTTGTGCTTTTTGTTTTTGTGTTGTGGAAACCTTCTATTGGTTTTCTGCTTTGGCTTTAATTCTGGACAATCTGGTTTGATATGTCCTTCTTTGCCGCTGATAAGCTGTCGTTGAAGCTATCAAATTAATACTACTTTTCAAGGCAACTTCAGTATTGCCTAGTAGTATTCAAGAAAATAGATAGGGCTAAAGTAACCCTAAGTCGTCTCCCAACGAACACGGAATTTCTTTCGAATATCTGAAACTTATGAATGTTATGCAATGCTTAAGAACAAAAGTGAGGATGTTTATAGATTGTTGTAAAACAAATAGAAAACTTAAAAACAATTATGAGGAAACAGGCTAATTCCACTGCTTTTCCAAAATAGATTCATCATTGGTTATTCACAGATCATTGTTCAATTGATTATTGTTTAAG
>NC_028355.1:35108585-35113893 GCF_000741045.1 Vigna radiata var. radiata | reverse complement strand
ATGAAAGTGAAAGCAGTGGTGGATGAATGGATGAATGAATGGTGTCCTTTGTGTCTCCCCTGGGTCTCTTTATATAGGCTTGATTGGGTTTGGACTCTGAATATTCAGTTGATTAGAATCTTTTATCTTATATCTTCCAAATAACTAAAAGATTTAGATAATTATAATATTATTTGGAAGATATTTTCTGTTAATATTCCCAAATTAAATTATTTCAACAACTGAATTTTATCTTTTAGTTTTTCTGATTTTCCAAAATTGCACAAATACCCTGATTTTTCTATATCTGCACTTAAGTCCCTTTGTTTCTTTCCAAAATTGCAAGAAAGCCCCCAGTTGACCAGTCTTGACCAGATTCAAACAGCATTGACCAACTTTTGACTCAGCATGACGCACCAATGAGATGCNGCCACGTGTCTGCCCCCTTCCCAATCCAAAATTAGGTTTTGCAATTGGGGGTAAAGGGATTAGGCAGCTTCATTCTGCCTTTGCCTGCGTCGCGAGAATGGTTGCTCAGGATTCCCAATTTTTTTGCTTGCAGGTCTGGTTTTGATGCAGGTGATGGTGACGCATGGGGATTGTGCTGTTGGCGACGGCGAGACTGTTGGGTGGTGGAGAGCTCGCGATTTCGTCGTTCTGGTGACGGAGGTGGATGGTTCTGCGAGGAAGAAGATTCGCGATTCTGGGTTCTGCAGCGTGGAGGAAAACGAAGGCTGATGCGATTCGGAGCTTGCGAAGAAGAAGATGGTGGTCGAGGCGTGATGGCCATGGACTCGCGACGAAGNCTGACGCGATTTCGTGGTGAGGATGGTTCCTTGCTGTTTTCCTGATTGCAGATTTGGAAACGCGAGAGATCGAGAAGGTTGCTGGGTTTGATTCCTTCCCTTTGCGGAAGCACTGTTCGCGATTTGGTCTCTGTGGCGGCGGCTCGCTCGCAAAGAAGATGGTGGTTGGTGGTCCGATGTCGCGTGGTTTCACGGTGGCTTGGGCACTTGTTGCGCGAGAACGATGGTGCGTTGAGATGGTGACGACGGTCTTAGGCAGCGAGGATGTTGATCGACGGCATGGTGGTGAGAAACATGGTGGCCGGTGTGCGATCTTGGATCTGGGTTTCTGTGTATGCGATTTGCGATGACGGTGAAATGATGGACGAAGAAGATGGTGGCTCACCGGAAGTNGATAGCACTGTTGCGGCGGCTAGGGTTTGGCAAGGGTTTGGATTTGGGAATTAGGGTTTCTGTTGGAGATGGTGATGACGTGGCAAGAGAGGCTAGGTGGCATGTTCTGAGTGGTTTATTTGGTGAGTGCAGGGATTAGTGATGTGGCATCATCTGGATGGTTGGATCTATTATTTGTGGACTGCCATGTGGCACCATCTTAGGCAATCAGACTTAGTTAGTGATAGGAGGGGTATGGATAGGAAAATTTAGGAGGTGTAGGAGAAAAGGTTTAGTGTTTGGGCTTGGTTGTTGGCCTGGTTTAAAACTAGGGGTGCATGTAGGGAAATCTGGGGGTGCAAGGGTAAAAACTGTCTGTTTGGCCCATCTGTATATTATTTATCAAATAAAATTTGATTTTGGGCTTTAAATTACAATTTGGACCAATAAAACTCTAACCTCAGCTGCACAGATAAATATTAGAACATCCAGGAATAATTTATGCAATTAAAATCACTTTTTAAGCCCTTTTTATTTCCAAACACGCTAAATCTAATAATTACAAATCCTCTATAAATCAATCGTTTAAGCACAAATGTTCTATCAAAAATTTTAATTTTAAAGCATAAATGTGGACATAAATATGCACTCATCAGCCGCATTCGTAGCGTTGGACAACATTTGATCTGAATGAAGCCTTTCTTTGCTTTATTGTGACTTGCATGGTTAGTAAGTTGACTATCATTTTTCATAAGTCGACTGAACTTTCTTACCATCATGGTCATCATTTCTTTTTCCTCCATTTCTGCATTTGAGTCATCTGACTTTGAGATTTTCCTTTTCATTGCTTTCAAAGCAATGGACTTCTCTTCTTCAATCTCCTCTTCATCCTTCAACCTTCCAAGTTTTAACTCATGTTCCCTTAACTTGCCGAACAAGGTAGTCATATTCATGCTTGTAAGGTCTTTGGATTTTGAGATTGCAGTGACTTTTGGTTGCCAGCTTTTGTTCAGACTCTTCAATATCTTGATGTTGATTTCCTCTTTGTCAAACACTTTGTCAAGAGCCATAATGTGATTTACAATGTGTGTGAATCTTTTTTGGACTTCATAAATTGTCTCTCTAGCTTTCATCTTGAAAAGTTCATACTTTTGAATCAAAAAATTCTTCCTTGCTTTCTTGACTTCATCAGTGCCTTCATGTGTGACTTTCAAGACATCCCACATCTCCTTGGCAGATTTGCATTGAGATATCCTAAAAAATTCATCAACAGTTAGTGTAGAGGAAATGATATTTCTAGCTTTAACATCATATTGTGCTTTTCTATTCTCCTCTGGAGTCCACTCAGAAAATTTTTTCAAAACAGTTTTTCCTTCAACAGTGTGTAGGCTCAAAGGGGCCATTCAAAGTTGCATCCCAAATTCCTCTATCCATAGATTCAAGAAATATTTGCTTTCTAATTTTCCAAAATGGATAATTTTCACCCGCAAACAGAGGTGGTCTGTTTGTAGATGCACCTTCACCAAAGGTTTGAAAACTGGAAGCCATCCCTAGATATATAGTTGATTCAAGAAAAACAGAAGTCGACTAGTTTTTCAAATATCTTATGAAAACCAACTCTGGTGCCAATTGTTGAAAAACGTGTAGGCTCCGTTTCAACACCAAGAGAGGGGGTGAATTGGTGAGGTTTGAAAATTAGAGTCTTTTTAAAATATTTTTCACAAAGTAGAAACCTTTACACAATTTCTTGAATCGCAAGTAATGAAAATTTAAGTGTAGCAGAAAATCAAAGTAGTCTACGACAGAGTCGACAAAATGTAAAAGTGTAGGGATAGAGAATTCAAACGCAGGTTTTTATATTGGTTCGACCTCAATGCCTACATCTAGTGTCCTTCCAATCGCAAGAAGGAAATACACTATAATAGTCAAGGTTTTCACAACAAGACTTTTATAGAGACCTCCACGTCAAAAATATAAAACAGCACTGCAAAAATATAAAACATCACTACTATAACAAGCACTATCTATTAACATATAAAACAATAGATAACGTTTATTTAAATAAACACTATCTATTGTCATAAGAATAAATAGCACTTATTTAAAAAAAACGTTATCTATAAATAATTAATATTATTTTTTTAATTTATAATTTAAAATAGATCAATAAATAGTGTTTTTTTTTTTAAAAAACGCTATCTATATCAGTATTATAATAATAGATAACCCTCTTTCAAGAAAACCCTATCTATTAAATATTTTTAAAAAAAATAAGTCTGACTCATTTTGTCCACGAGAGTTTTTTGAGTTTTTGTGGAGCTTCTCTCAAACAAATTTTCCCATTTTTCCCCTTTCCCCTGAATTTGAGGTTTTCGCCTAGTTTCACTTCCCCCTTTCACTTCCAATTCCCCCGTTTCACTTCCAATTTGTGCCCTAATTTTACCTCTGATTTTCGCCAAGTTTCACGTGACGCATTCGTCCCAAACCTGCAATGAAGCAAGGCGGTTTTGCGTTGGTGGAGCAAGTCGCTCGCGGTGGCCAGGTAATGCGAGTGAGATAATGGGGAACGACGAAAATTGCGAGACGAACACTTTTGAGGCTTTAGAAGTGGTTTTCGAGTGTCAGTGAGGGGTATTGAGAGAGTGGGTGCAATGTGGCCAGAGAATGGGAATTTAGAGGTACTTGCATGAAAATAATCTGGAAAACTTATAGATGATGAGTGCTCTGTTTTTTTTAAAAAAAAGGAATAATGAGTAAAGGGCTTAAACAAAATATTTGTCGACTTTGATAGTGAGTTGAATTGGGTGTTTCTATAATTCTGAAGTTTTTGTAAAAGGGTATGGTGTGATTGTTTGTCCAGTATTGTTGATCTCAAACAAAAAATGTTAAACTCTGGAACCATTGGTTGTCTCCAAAGTAATGTTAATTTGTGAAATGTTGAGTAGTGGTCTAAAACAAGAAGTAGTGTAAATGGAGTAAATTCTGATTGCGTAATTACTTGACAGACTTTCAAATTATGTGAGATTCGGGAACATTGTATTGTTTGGAACGTTTTATTTTAAATTGAAAATGAATTATAAGAAAAGAAACGTTTATTACTCATATATGAATGATTGGTTTGTTTACTTGTGTTTTCTGGAATGAGTTTGAGTAACAGTAAGTTTATCAGTGATTACTAGGTGAGTCTCTGATAGAAAAATGGGTTATAAGCTAAGGCTAGGTTATGCTATATGTATATACTGTTGCATGAATGTACTGACCAATGCAATCACTTAATAAAATCTATATTCCTCTTATGTTTATAGCATCTTACATCTATCAGGAATTGTTTGTTTTGTGTGGCTTCTGAACAACCAAAAGCTTAAAGCAACGTTAACTAGATTGGGCTGTAAGAATGTTAATTTAGATTGTTATTTATTATGACTCTGGTTAACAGCTTCTAACTATCTCTAGAATTATTTCTTGATTAGCTTCTATAGTCAATCACTAATAGTATTAATATGAAGGATTGTGTTAAGAATTAAGAAGCAATTTCTCTCAAGCAACCTCTGTTCTGAGATTGTAGTGTGGGATCAGAATCCTCTATAATCTTTTGACATGTTCCCAAAATATGAAACTCCTGAGCAAAAGTACATTTTCTCTTTATATGTTCCTCTATAATCTACCCTAATTTATTATCCGAAATCTAAATGCTTTTGTAGTGTTTCTTTTCGTTGCAAGGTGTCATTTTATAAGAGTTCCAATGAAGTATTTTTGGTGAATTTACATTGAATGGATTTTTGAATTTTTTACGTATGTTTTACAAACACTAGTTACACATCTAAGTTGGTTTGATAGAAAAGTTGATTGACAAAAATTTAAGCTAATGTTTATTTGAAGAATTTTTAAATTTGTCCTTCGTGAAATAACAAGTATTTTTAATGACAATGCATATTTTTCTTTGTTGTTTTGAAGTACAGGATATCGCTTTACAAAGTTTCACCTGTATTTTTTTTGTCCATAGCAGAACGTCAAAGTTATAAATTAGAATATTTGTTTTTATACTCAGTTTTTCTATGTTCTTACCAAAAGTATCTCCATAAACAATGCTACTTTTAGCCAAACACTGACCCAATTGTTTATAGCCATACAAGTGAAGAGTTCATAATTTG
>NC_028355.1:35081824-35108560 GCF_000741045.1 Vigna radiata var. radiata | reverse complement strand
ATTAATGAATTAAGGTTCTTCATTGTTAATTAGAAGTCAGACTATATAGATATATAGTATTAATGAATTAAGTTAATCTCTACTTTGTATATTCCCTAAATCTTAATATTTTTTTAAGGAGTAATTATCTAATTGTTGTCCTTACTTAAATCACATATAGTGATTATATGAATATTGCCTATTCCCAGCTAATTATTTAATTAGAGATATAGTTCAAAACCAGTATCATGTAAACACTTTAATATCATATTAGAAGTTAATCTGACGTGTATATATATATACCCTGCCACTATAGGTTTCTGTTCACAATAAATGCAAGATAAATATGGTTGAATGTGCTTTTTTAATAGATTCCATGCATGTTTTGTAGTTTTATTCAACTAGTCCTTCCATTTTTACTAATTACATTATTATTCTTTTTTTAATTTGCAGTTGTGAATTTTTCTTAAACATACAGAGTGTTCAAAGTTGAGGTAGGATGAATATTATTCTATAGTTTGTTATTGCAAATAGTGTTAGTTTCTATATACTGCTAATACTATATTGAGTACTTTTAGTTGACATATTTGTATATTTTTAATTGTATTGTTTTTAATTTTGTTTATTCACTAGTGTTATACAAATCTATCGAGCTCAAACAAGAAATATGGTTTCAAAGTCTAAGTTAAACAATTTCAAGTGGACAACAATTAAGGTACATTACTCTAGTATGTTGTAGTATAGTCTTGATTGTGATAATTAAATTGTTGAATGACCTTATGTGACCTTTAGTTCACGTTATGGTTGCTTGTATTGTACTGGTTAGATGAATAACTTGTATTCTTGAATGGTTGAAGACTTATTTCCCTGTTGCATGATAATGGTTAGTTAAATAACATGTATTATTGTGAAACTGGTTGGAGGAGTATATGGTTGTTATGAAAGCATAACTTATTATTAACAATTTAAACTTGTATATTGTATATAGTTATTTGTTATCATGCACTGAATCTGTTTGGAGTATACTAGAGTTTTGGTTATTTTTTATGTTCAAATTATAAAAATGTTTTTTAATTTTGGAATTTTAGTTCCCAAGACAACCCAACGACAATGATTGTGGGTATTATGTGTGTCAATATATGAAGAAAATTATTACATACTAGGAAGGAAGAACAATTCCAACTGATGTAAATTATCTTTATCATCATAATTAATCTGTAGTAATATTTAATGAACTAATTCTATATTATTTTTCTTCCTTGCAGTTTCTAGTTGGAGATGTCAACAATATCATGAAAGTCAAATAATTGAAGTTAGAGAAAATTATTGTTTACATGTAATTAGTAGTACATGTTTATAGGTTATGTTAGGGTGATGTATATGCTTATAAGTACTGATAGGATATATATGTTATGGTTGTATATATTATCTTATAAAGCGATGTTATGTCATGACACATATTAGATGAGTTAACCATTAAATTTTGAAATATTAGTGTATCAATAATTTTTATTTATATTAATAAACATTCTTTTTGACACATTTGTCATATTTTTCTCAATATTTTATATTTTTTTGTATATAATAGAACCAATATATAGTGTGAATTTGTACATAATAGAATCAATGTTTTATATTTTATTTTGAAATTAATTAATTTTAAAAAAAATTTGAACCAATAGATAATGTTTTTTTTAAAAAAGCGTTATCTATTGGTGGCTGACAATAGATAACGTTTTTTTAAAAAAGCTCTATCTATTGTGGCTGACAATAAATAGCGTTTTTTTTATAAGTGTTATCTATTAATAGATAATAAAAAAAGCGCTATCTATGCACTTTTTTGTAGTAGTGCACCTCTCTAACCCTCTAACCAAAATATAGGCAATACAAACAGCAAGATATTCCCTCTTCTGTAATCTGCAACCCATTTTGAACAATCCTCAAAGTGTATCAGACTCCACAAGTCCACCCCCTGTAATCACAACAAGTACAACAATCTCCAGCAGATTGTAACACAAGCCTTGATCAACCAAAGAACACCTCAATTGTGTAGATAATGATCAAGCAGTAAGTGCAATATAATTCTCCTTCGGAACCTCTTCAAAGAATAACCTCCACGGTCTTCTTGATGAGTTCTTGGAGCACTAAATCACAGAGAAACAATCTGAAACAAAATATCAAATTGTCAGTTCTTCCAAAAGTTCTCTGAATCACTCATGTCTCTTTTATTTATAGATTCTATAAATCAAACGCTCTTGTAGTCGACTAAGCAACTAATAAAGTCGACTGTCTTCTGATAGTAATAACAGTTAAGTCAAAGTAGTAGCTGTCAAGTCAAACAAATTAATTCCACATTCAATAGAGTTGACAATCATTCAATGCTTAATTAACTTTTAAAAATATAGTCGTTACTGTTCATAAGCATAACAGAATTTCAAATACAACAACTAACAAAGTCGATGCGAGGCACACACAGTCGACTTTGACACATCTTCACATTTTGAAATTCTTTTCAATGTCTAATCTCACATAGCACTGAATTTAAAAATATGTGCAAAGTCTTCAGTCTTAATCGATTCAATCAATAATGAGGTCGACTTAAACTATCAGATTTGCCACACAATATAACTTCATCAAAGTGCATGTGGTTTTCCTTTTCCAAAACATATGTAATGCAATCACAACAAATGTAACATATATCAGAACATTGAATATGCATTCATATATTAAGATCAACACAAAACATGTTCAACAAGATTACAATCAAACTGAAGATTGGAACATGTAACACATCAACAAAACAAGTGTTATTAAAAATGTGTTGTCATCATCAAAAATTAAAGTGAATAAAGCAGTGTGAGATTAAGGTTAGCTAAACTAGTGCTTCACTTATCAACAATCTCAACAGATCTGAGGTTCAAATTGATATTAATGCTTTAGAATTGTTAAAACTTGAACCCATAGAGCCTGTTTTAGATTCTTTTACTGAAACACCTGTGCACACTCATATTTTAGCTTCACTATTATCTATAGAGAACATTGACATATCTGATAGTCACCATCTTTGCACTGATATGGATTTCTATGAAAGTTTTAATGATGCAATTGCTGATTTAGGTATTGGTGAAGTCATTTTTGGGGAGCTAATGCAGGTGGATGCTAAACTTGAACTCCCTATCTGTTTGGCTGAGGTGTAAAGTGATTTTTCTGTTATTGAGTCTTTGCCTACTGATTATGCGAAACCTCTACTTGATATTCCTGGTGTTATGCCTGGTCATTTTGAGATTTTGGATGAAATTTTTGTGATAGGCTAAATTAAAATGCATGAGAGTAGTTGTTCTGATTTTAATGAATTAACTTCTGATGAACTATTTGATAATCTGATGGATGACTCTGATTTCAGTCTGGAAGAAGCTATATTGTTTGATGATTCACTTATGAACATTGATTTTTATTTTGTTGTTCCAGCTGACATGATTAACATTGTCACTCATCCAAAGGAAGTTGTAGAGATAATGACAGTTTTGGTGGAGGTAGAAAATGGTGTTAACGTTATTAAAGGAGCCTAGAATGTGTAGAACTAGCTGAAAGCCCTGAATGGAAAGTTGTTGTTGCTGCAGCAGAGGCTAGAAAGTAGGAATGGAATGCAACCATGGATACACTATTGAAGAGAGTGGCTGAGCATGAGAGACTAAAACCAATAAGCCAGTTCTCTTCCTTTTTCTCCAATTGTAGTTATAGGTGTTTTCTTATAGTTAGTATAGTCTTAGTAAGTATAATAAATAGTGAAATAAAATATTTGTTGTTTTAAATAAAAATTAAAAAAAAAAATCAATTTTGACTTGTGGCCAATTTGAAAAAAAGTCTTCTTATTGTAGCTTTGTAGTTTTAGTTTTCTTTTTCCTAATTTTGTTCTGTACATGTCCTTTTCAATTTTTGTTTTCTCAATTCCATTTTTGTATAATTGTGATTTTGTTTGATTTGTATATATGTATTGTTGTCCTGTGTTGTTAGAAAACCTTCCTCTCACACATTTAGGACAATGTGCCTCTTAAGTGTGGGGGTGAGAAGGTATAGGTTCAAAATTTTGTGTTTTTACTTTAATAAATCTGTGTTGATATTTGTTTCTGTAGTAAAATTAGGCGCAAATTTTGTTTTTTGAGTTGTGTTCCCTTTAGGTTAGGTCTGATTGTGTTTGTAAATAGTCAGATCATAGGTGTAAATAACCATTTTAGTTTTAGTTTGTAAATACTTAATTCTCGTTTGTAAATACTTAGTATTTGATACTTTTAGGATTTGTTTTAGATGTTTTCTAGGACTGTTTAGGATAAATTCTTTTAGATTGTTTCTGTAAATAGAGCTAAGTGTAGGTTTCTTTATTTCTCTGATTTTGTTTCTTCATTTTAGCTTTCACTGGGTTTTGTTATAAGATTTTTGTTTCTAAGTTCTGTTTTGGTTTCTAGAAATAGCATCCTAGGTTTTCTTCTATTCATTATTTTTGTTAAGATTTGTTTAGGTTCTTTGATTCTTTGCTTATGTTCATAACTTTTCCCTTATTGTTTTCCTTTGTAGAGCTTTAGTTTAGGTTCTTCTAGGTTACATATTGTTTTGTTTTAGTCCAAGTATATTGTATATAGCTTTGGCATATTTGTTAGGATTTTCTTAGGCTCTCTTTCTTTCTTTTAAATGAGTTTGTTCTGGTTTAACATAGGTTGTTTTAGTACATAGGCTAGTTTTATTCTGTACAGGTTGTATATAGTTTAGGTCATTCATTTTAGGTTATGTTTCATTCTTTTGCTCATCTCTTGCTGATTTTATTCATTTCATAGTTTCATTTCCTTTGGTTAGAACTGTTAATTATGTTTTCAACTTTAGATTCAAGTAGATTTTGTCCTAGCTTTGGTTTTTGTATCTAAGTTCAGTCCAATAAAGAAAATTTTGCATAAAAGAGAGTAGCAAGTCAATTTTAGCAAATTCTTAACCTAGAGAGATTTTGGGCCCGATTTTTGTCTTTATTATGTGATTTCATGCATGTTTGACTTTTGATTCTGATTTTGCATTGATTCTCTGTGATAAGCTTGCTCTTGGTAGATTTTAGACATGATTTAGGCATTCTTTTTCTTTATCCATAGCCAAATTATCTACTCATTCAGTTTCTTACCATTGTACCTTTCTTTTTTAGCCTTAGGCTATTATTCTTTGTTTCCATTTATTATAAGCCTTTTTCCCATCAAATACCTAACCTGTAGAGATCTGTGAGAGGAAGTGAGGATTTAGAAACAAAGTTAAGAATGGAAGTTAACATGTAATGAGTAAGTGAAACAAGACAACCCAAACACTTGAGTGAATATGAGTGCAAACACTTGTTCCTGTGAGGCTGAAACTGATTTCTACTTTCCTTAATGATTCCATTGCTGAAATTGGCTGAATTTGGTTGTTTATCAAATGTTAGACTGCTGAAACTAGTGTTTAAGGTTGAGAAATATATTTGTGCTGTTCTGATCGAAGAAGTGGCTGAAAATGATTGAATTGGCAGAATAGGTTGAGTGTTCCTAGTTTGTCTTCAGTCTTTTAGTTATTTCTGAGTGTTGTTTTGGGACTTTCATTTTGAAGATTGAGTCTTTGTTTTCATCTTAGTTTTTCCTGCCTAGGAGGGTAGTTCCTTAAGTGTGGGGGTGTGATAACTCCTAATTTTTCCTCATTTTTGTGTGATAATAATATGTTTTTAGGATATTTTAGTTTTTAGTTCATTAGAAATAGTATAGTTTAGAATAATTAGGATAAAAATAGGCTTTTGCAAAAATAGTGCTAATTTTTCCTTTTTAGTTAAATAAAATAGTTTCTTTTAATAATTACGAATTTTATCTTTTAGAAAAATATTCAGACAATTTAAAACAAAATTTCATTTATTTTAGGCTTTATTTTTCATTTTATTTTACCAGTTTATTCTTTTTAAATTCATATGTGTTGCAACTGGAATCGCGACAGGACGACGATCCAAAAAAGAAAACGGTTTTTGAAAAAGAGATTTGGAGTCGCCACCATAGTTTATTCTGGAAAACTATGGAAAAAAACCATAAAAGATAAGGCAAGGTCTACAAAACCAAATTCTGGTTTCGTAAGTCGGTTACGTGTGGGGAAGGTGTTAGCACCCCACAACGCCTGCCCTAAGGCAGTACCTTTAATTAAATACGCGAATTTGATGTGGTTTGCAAAATGTTTAATTTCCCCTAAAAAAAAACTCTAAAGAAAACAAAATATTTTTTGTGTTTTTTGTGCCCGACAAGGACTGGCTTTGCTCCTACGTATTCTCAATATGAGAAATCAGGGTTATGTAGTTCTAACTGAAAGATTGTTCGTTGAAAGATGTTTTTAGTTTTTGAAGATTTTTATATTTTTTTGTATTTTTTATAAAAGGAAGAGAAAAGGTTTTCAGCACAAGACAGACAGAATGGTCGCATGTGCGCTTAAACCTTTTAAAATAAATTTTTGTTGATTCTTTTTTTTGAAAGAAGAAGAAAAAGGTTTTCAGCACAAGGCCGACGGAATGGTCGCACATGTGTTTAAACCTTTTGAGATAATTTTTGTTAATTTTTGAAAGAAGAAGAAAAAAGGTTTTCAGCACAAGGCCGACGGAATGGTCGCACATGTGCTTAAACCTTTTAGAATAAATTTCCTTTGATTTTTTTGAAAGAAGAAGAAAAAAGGTTTTCAACACAACGCTGACGGAATGGTCGCACGTGTGTTTAAACCTTTTGAGATAATTTTTGTTAATTTTTGAAAGAAGAAAAAAAAAGGTTTTCAGCACAAGACCGATGGAATGGTCGCACGTGTGCTTAAACCTTTTAGAATAAATTTTCGTTGATTTTTTTTGAAAGAAGAAAAAAAAAGGTTTTTAGCACAAAACCGACAGAATGATCGCACGTGTGCTTAAACCTTTTGAGATAATTTTTGTTAATTTTTGAAAGAAGAAGAAAAAAGGTTTTCAGCACAAAGCCGACGGAATAGTTGCACGTGTGCTTAAACCTTTTAGAATAAATTTTCGTTGATTTTTTTGAAAGAAGAAAAAAAAAAAAGGTTTTCAGCACAAGGCCGACAGAATGGTCGCACATGTGCTTAAACCTTTTAAAATATTTTTTATTATTTTTATACTTTTACCTTTTTGGTTTTTTATTATTTTTTTTTCTATTTTTTAATTTTATACTTTTATCTTTTTATGTAATTTTATTATATGAAAATTATATTTAAAATTGTATTATTGAAATAAACAACAAAATTATTTACGTAAAAATTTTTTAGAAAAGTTAACAAATAAATTAAAACAGTATTTATTAAATGTTAAAAGCACACTAAGGTCATTTTTACAATTTACAATTTACAATTTATTTATTTTATTTAAAAAGAAAGATGTTAAACGCTAACAATTTTCGTGGTTTTAATATTTTTTATGTTTTTTATTTTTGCTTTTTCATTTTTATTTATTTACATTCTATGATTCTTATATTTTGTATTTTTATTAAAAACCGAGTACAACAAACCATCAATAATAAAACAATATACCAAAACTAAAGAAATAAAAGCAAAGAAAATAAAATGAAAATAAAAAAGTCCAATAAGAATGGGAAAGGAAATGTAACCAAGGAATTGATCTCCACCCTTTTGAAGCTGCCTTAAAGGTCCTCCACTGCACCACAAAAAGCTTCCACAAAAAGTTGTTCATTCATCTATGCACACGTGCCTCTTTGTCCCACTCCTTTTTTCTTTGTTCTCTTATGTTCTCTTTCCAAAATTGGATTTTTCTCCTCTTTTTTTTTTGTTCCCTTATGCTCTCTTCTCGAAGTTCCATCCCTTCTTGTTTACAAGGTGCATATTTATATACACACATTTGTAATATTATTGTGAACTTGCCTTAATGGCGAATTAATTTTCAATTAGCAAAATAGAGAAAGAAATGGTCTTGATTGAAGAAAAATAAATAATTGTCAGAAAATATTTCATTTACAAGGAAATCATATTTTTCTTTTTAGGAATACACTGAATGCAGCAATCAATATATTATTTTTAATTATTGCTTGTAATTATTGTCATAATGTTGATTCAAACTATTACCAAATAAAACAAAATTTCAAAAATATTCTAAAGTGATCTGTCATGCATTAATATTAATTGCTTATGGGCATTTTCCAAGGAACCCAAATACAATTCATCACGTGCAGTAACTCTCCCATTTTATTCACGTGCACCTTTTTTTTTCTTTTTTTTTTTCTTCCTTATTTCCTTTTGTTTTTGTTTTTCTTTTTTTTTTGCTTTTTTTTATTTTTATTTTTATTTTTTTTCCTTTACTTTTTGCTTTACTTTTTTTCCTTTTCTATCCTTTTTCATTTTTTTTGTCCCTTTTATTCAAAATGAATATAAAAATTAAAACCATATTAAATAATAACAAAGAAAGCTAAATCAAATACCAAATAGCAAAATAAAAATTAAAGATAATAAAACAAAATAAGAAAAATGAAAAATAAAATAAAATAAGATGAAAATAAAAATAATTCCTATTATTTAGTCACCCGGACGAAATTAGGTATTGATAATATGTTAATGTTTGCAGGAATAAATAAAAAGGGGTTGGTGCCAAATGAATTAAAGAAGGGCTGACAGTGAAGCTGATTATGCTTGAAAAGCCAACAAAAATTTTTGGCCGCTACATTGGGCCTTTGAGTTGAGACTGAGCTGTTGATTTACTGCATTGATTTGGGCTGCAAGTTGCTGACACTGCTGCTATGCTATTGGGCTATTGATGAGCGAAAGCCTGCTTTATCTAGACTTTAGTGAATGGTGCGTTTTGGTGTTGGATTTGTTGTCTTTCTTTGGCTGATGTGTGGCGTTTTGAGTGGAGAGCAAAGGAACTCTACGAGATTGATATTAGGCCAACATTGATTGGAGTTGGGCTGAAGCCCATAGGATGCTTTAATGAAACACAACGTTTCATGCTGTTGCATCAGGCCAAAGTGAAGAAAGGTTTAGAATCGCATTTCATTTAGGCAACGAGGTTCAATTAGATTGGGGATTTTCTCCCAGATTTTCTCAACCCTCAACCTAGGGTTCGTGGTCCAACAAAGAAGAGAGCGAGAGAGATGAAGATTAGCTCGCGACCCTGACCGGAAGCTTCACAGCACAAGAAGGAGATGATAGAGTAGGATGATCAGTCAGAATGAAGCTTCAAGATTGACAGTTGAAGGAGTGAAGCAGTTGATTGAGAGAAGTTCGTTAAGAAAAGTTCACGAATATTCCAAGTTTATTTGGTTCTTTCCCCTCTCCCCCTTTTCTTTCTTTTTCTGTTTTGGATTTTCCCCTATTAAAAGGGAGGTTCTGTAATGAGTAGAGTGTGGGTGGTGGGTGACAGACATCATTCTTAGGTTTATGATAGTGGTTGACAGAAGTTACCTAACTTAGGGTTTTCATTTTCGTCTAGTTTCATTCTCGTAATGTAGATTCCGATAGTCTTGGACTGTTGATCGAGCAATCACAGTGGTGACAGCCCGTGATCTTCTTGGCTTTGCTTCCATGGTGTTTTCTACTGTAATTTTCATTCCTCTTTTAATAAAGTTTTAATTTCTGTTGATTCTTGAATTGCAATTTTTGTTCTCTATCTTTAGTTGTTTTCGTTTGACGTTTAGCTGCCTTTAGGTTTAACTTTCATTGTTATTTCGTTTTGTTGCATTTGATATTTGGTCGTTGTAGTATAAGTTAAACTTTTAGATTCTGAATTTTAATTTCAAGCTTGGATTTGAGTTTTGTTTGGAATTCTGGATTTTACCTTCTGATATTGAACTTTATTTTCCAAATTCTTGATTTTTGTTGATTGAGATTAACTTTATGCATCTGATAGTTCATAGTTTAGCATCTATCTTTGTTTTTACATTTAGATTTAGATGTTTACTTCAATTTCAGATCATACACGTAGTTTTTACCATCATTGCATTAGTTTGGTTCTGTTAGTCCAAATTACATTAGTTATAGTAATATAGTATAGATATCATGCATGGTTTCTTTCTACTTTTCCAGTAGTTTTACTTAAATTTTAATTCTTTTAGTTTCTCTTTTTAGATTCTAGTTGATTTTTCTTTCCCCGCCTAGTTTTAGTTTTTAATAAATAAATAATTAGGTTTTAATTCTACAATTTCTAAATTTAACAAGAACCAAGTCCTTGGATTAGACCCTAGGTTGCCCCTATACTACATTAGTGGTGAATTTAGGTTTGTTGAGATTTTAGGCGACAAAAATCTGTTCAACAGCCCCTTTGCACTCTAGCGTTTGAATTGACAAACTTTATGAAAGAGATCTATGGCCTCGGTTCCCTACAGAATCGAGGCAATAGATCCTTTTCATAGAGTTTGCCAGTTGTAACATTCGGATTTTTGTAGAGAGATATTAATTATGTGTAGGGAACCGAGGCCATATAACCTTCTTTAACCCTCTTTAAATAATTAAAGTATAATTTTTTTATGGTTTTTGGCACCAGTTCTATACGAACTGAGGTAATATGTCTATTCTACCTCTGTTTGGTAGGGACACGAGGTAAAATGGTTGAAAAAAATTGCAAAATCTTCATTTCAAATTACTTTTGAATTTTTTTTCTGGGGTCTTTAGGCCTCGGTTGTTTGGAAAACCGAGGCCGTAGTTACCATATTGCTTTAGTGTTATTGAGAACCGAGGTAATAACCCTTTATAGGTTAAAGCTAAATATCATTCCTACCTTCTTCATCCTAAAGCCAAATCGAAAAAACCAAATATCAATTAATCGAAAATGGGAAATAAAAATAGCAGAAAAAATGGAAGATGAAACCCCTATGTTGCATCGCACAATGACTACTCTGACTAGTACTTGATGCGGATGACACAGATCCTCCATGGGGAACTAGATTTCAAAAGAACGAAGGATGAGAAAAACCCCTCTCAACAAATATGTACTTCTCATTACGTGTTAACATACCAATATATAAATGACCTACATGAATTTTGTCAAATCGTGATTACGAGAGACACAAAGTAATTTCATGATCCATCATTCACCACCTTTTATTGGTTTCTCAAAATCTAAAAGGAAAATCACATTCCTTACTTCAACTATTATTAATTTATAAGTATTTTGTATATTTTATGTGTATGTCATCTCTTACATGCGTGTCTTCATTCCTCGCTGCCTATTTGATGTATTTGACCTTAATATGACAATCACAAAACCAAAATTATAACCTATTTTCTTGCCATAAGAGGTCATCTTTTGTAGCAAATACTGATAAACAATATAACAACTTTATATTTAATTCAACAAATATATCTTCGTAACTACTGATGTGGAAGTAACGTTTACCTTATGCTTTGTAAACACACTACTACAATTTTGTGACATACAATCATTATCCAATTCATTAGAAGATATAATGTACTCCAAATCAACATCTACACCCACACACCTTAATGTCATTTGGTATCCCCATCAAGATGACTTCATCTATATTACTTTATGTCACAAATCAATTTAAAAGATTATTGATTTTTGTATTACATTTTTTAGAAGTGTAAACGTACTTTTCAAAAAGGTTGTTTCATGTAAATTTTAATTCTAAATATAGAATTCTAGAATGAAAAAAACATCTTTCAGAACGATCTTTCCAAAAAGCACATTTATGCTTTTAGATTGTTTTTTCATAACACAAATTCAACATAACTATTACGAAAATTGTTTTTAAAATATAATGTGGATTTGCCATTCTAGAATTCTAATTCGATGCTTATGAAATAATCTTTTCAGATTATTAAATTATTCTTCTTAAAGTATTAAAAAATATACTTTGCATCTCCTACACATATTTTGATGCATGTGCTTTGGAAGCATATCCATACTTCATTTTTTGATAAGCTCAACTTTGATACTTTAAGTAACACAAGACCAAGTAAAAGACATTCCATACCCAAATTAGTCTTCAATATGGGTTGACGAGTCTCGACCTTCAACTCGGGCCTATCTATCTCGACCTTCAGCTCGGGACAACTTGTCTTAACCTTTAATCTGGATCGGCTTGTATTGACCTTCAACCTAGGCTCACCCATCTCGACCTTTGATCCAGATTGATCTGTCTCATAATTTGGCCCGACCCAACGTGTCTTGACCTTTGACTCAGACCAGTTCATTTCAATATTCGATGCAGGAAAACACATCTCAACCTTAAACCCAGGCTGACCCGTCTCGACCTTCACCCCAACTTGATCTATTTTGAACTTAGGTATAGGTCGACCTATCTTGGCCTCCAACCCAAACTAATCTATTTTGACCTTTGGCACGTCTTGACCTTTGCCCTTGGTCGATCTATCTCAAACTTAGGTTCGAGTTAGTCCATCTTGACCTTCGGACCGGGTCTGTTTTTCTTGATATTCAGTCTAGTCTAACCCGTCTCGACCTTCAGTTCGATTTGGCTTGTCTCGACCTTTGGATTTGGTTCGATTCATCTCGACCTTTCACCTATACTAAACCTTCTTAACCTTCGGTCAAGGCCGACCTGTCCCAACCTTTGGTCACGTTTGACCCGTTTGGACCTTCATCCTAAGCCAATCTGTTTCAAACTTCGTTTTGGTCTGACTTGTCTTAACCTTGAGTCAACTCGTCTTGACATTCGGCCTATGGTAGTTGGTCTCAAATTTAGGCATGGAGCGATCTCTCTTAACCTTCGAGTTGTCTCAACCTTAGGCCAGTCTTGACCTTTGACTTGGGTCACCCCGTCTCAACTTTCGCCCTGTCTCAAATTTCGACTTGAAATGACATGTCTCTTCCTTCGACCTAGGTTGACGTGTCTCCGCTTTTAGCCCGATAAGACATGACTCAACCTTTGGTCCATAATGAAGTTATTATTTTTAAGAGTTAATTAGAGCTGTGAAAACAAGCCACCCAGTTGGCCCACCACAAGTTAATTGGTTAAACGGGTTGACTAACTTGATTATGAATTTGTTTTCTTCAATTAAAAGAAATTATAATTTTTTTCTAATTAAATCTAAATAAAGTTAAATTCAAATACAATAAAAAAAATACAATACAATTCAAATACATTTTTAGAGATTAGAGAACATTTAGGGTTTTTGTTTTTTTTAATATAATTTAATATTTCGAAATTATGGGTGGGTTGATGAGTTAATCCGACTCACTACGAGTTCAGTCCGAGTGAGTCGGATTCATGGTGGTCAAGTTCATTTTTGACCCATGTCGAAATTTTCAATTTTTTTAACTCATACCAATTCGAACCTTTAGTGGATTGGGTTAGGTCTCGGGATTTTAATCAATTTTGACAAATTTAAATTTAATTAATATGTTATAGTGAAGTCAAACTTGTCTTAACCATCAACTTAATCCATTTGAGAGAAAATTTTGAGAATTAAAATATATTTTTATCATAAAAATTTAATATTCTCCTTAAAGAAAAACTTATTCAAAAATGAACTAAATAACCCTTAAGCCATGCGTCAAATTGCCATGTCTACTTATCACATCTCCATTGATTTTAACAAATCATTACGACCTCCACCCGTATTTGTTGAAGTAATATCTTTGGGTTACAACAGCCACCACAAACCAATGAAGGAGACCACTTTCAGATCAAATTTCCAAGTATAAAATTGAAATTCCAAAAAATGATTAAGTGCATGTAGAAATTAATGGGGTGCAAAAATCAATTGCCATATTTTATTATCTGTATATGGATTCGAGTTAAAGTTGTTTTGAGTCAACGATTTCCTCTGATATAAGATTTGGATCTTAAAAATAAACTCACCCGGCCCGGCCCGGCCCTTTTCCCCACCCGAATATATATCGAGTTCTGCATGACGAGGGGCATTTGCGTACTTTAACTCAGTCACCAGCAATAAATATACACAAAGAAAATAAGAAATATAGGCAAAGAATAGGGAAAAAAATAGAGAAGAAATACACACGAAGGTTTGGTTCGTCTTTAACCCAGACCAACATCAAAGAAGAACAACCCAAAACAAGGCAAGGAAGAGAACATATAATAGCAGAGAGAGGAAGCGCCAAGAACGAAGACACTGTTACTAATTACCCTATCTTTCTCTCGCCACAAACCATACTTTTCGATCTTCCTTCTTCTAACGCTACAAATTCAAACTACAGCTACGCTCGTCTCTCCGATCTATCATCTTCTTTATATCTTTCTTTTCTTGGTAATTTTCTCGTCTTCTCTCCTCCTTCTTCCTTTTCTGTTTTTAATTTTTTTTATATATTTTCGCGGAGTGGCTTCACGCGGTTCGAATCTTAAAGCGTATTTTTTCCAGGGGAGGTTTCTCGTTCGTTTGCGCGCGCCGGTGCGCGAATTATACGCATTTGCTTCGGCTTTGACCCGTTTCGTGATTGTGTGTGGAATTTAGGGTTTTCAATTGGAACGAGGATTGAATTGAGGCGAAGCATTTGCAGCATGAGCATCGACAGCCCTGGGCGAGGGGACTGCTAGGGTTTCGAGGTTCTTACGTCGAGGGTGAGATTTCCATGGGCGATGGAGGCGTCCCGTGCATGCCTTTGCAGTATATTATGGAGAGGTTGCCGAGTTCCGAGAAGACTGTTGTGTGCGGAGGCAAGAGTGGGAATGGCTTCAATTCCAAGTTGTTCAAGTTTGCTGGCAATGAGAGGAGGAAGATGAAGGCGAGAAAGAGTGAATTGGTGTTGGACAGAGTGAGCAAGAGGAGCAGCAATGATGTTGAGAATGGTGGCGAAGTGGAGAAACAGCAAGAGAAGGTGCAGAAGGAGGAAGTGGAGGAAGGTGAATTGGGCACTTTGAAGTGGCCTAGGACTGACCTGGAAAATGGGGAGTTCGTGCCAGAGATGCCGCCACCAGCCCAACCGAGGAAGGGTGAGATTGAGAACGGGGAGATTGTGAGTGAGAAGTGGAAAGGAAGGGAGCTGGAGAAGGGGGAGATTGCTTCTGGAAAATGGAGGAAAGAGGATGTTGAAAGAGGGGAGATAGTTCCTGAGAAGGGTGGTAGGAAAGGGGAAGCTGAGAGAGGTGAATATGGGTCATGGAGAGGTGTAAATGATGAAATTGAGAAGGGAGAATTCATTCCGGATAGATGGTACAAGGGGGATTATGACAGTAGAATCCGCAGGTACCATTCAGGTAGGGACAAAGGGTGGAAAATTGAACGTGAACGTGAAAGTACACCTTCTTCTGGGAGATATTCTGGGGATGATTTTTTTAGGAAGAAGGATTTGAATATTCGTGGGAGTCAGCATCCTAAAAGTTCTCCCAGGTGGGAGGGTGGACAACAGCGGAATGTAAGGATCAGTTCTAAGATTGTGGATGACGAGAAGAACGTTCACAGCAATGGTAAGGACCATGCACGAGATTACACTTCTGGAAGTCGGTTGAAGAGGCTTGGTAATGATACTGACAGCTATGAGCGGAAGCATTCTGCAGATTATTCCGGTTTAAAAAGCCGAAGACTTTCTGATGATAGCTGTCGCCAAGTTTATTCAGAAAACTATTCTCGTCGTTCTGTGGAACGGTCTTACCGAACTAATAATGCTACCAAAGTATCGGCAGATAAATATGCAAGTAGGAATCATGAATCTTCTTTGTCTATTAGACAGGCTTATGATAGGCATGGGCGCAGCCCTGGTCATTCTGAGCGATCCCCACGTGACCGAGGCAGGTATTATGATCATAGGGATCGAACTCCAGTACGCAGGTCTCCTTGTGGTCGTGACAGATCTCCATATAACCGGGAGAAGTCCCCACATGGACGGGAGAGGTCCCCATATCCGTATAACCGGGAGAAATCCCCCTATGGTCGGGAGAGGTCGCCATATACAAGGAACTGGGACAGAAGTCGTCAGCCTGATCATAAATTGAGAAGTCCGACCCGTTCTGAGCAGTCACCACCCGATCGAAGTCGGCGACACGATCCTAAGGATAGTACCACAAATTTGTTAGAAGCATCTACCCTTGATCAGGCTAGGAAAGACAGTCGACGTGATTCAAGTTGTAAAACCTTACCAAGTGAAAAACATGATTCCCAAAATTCTTGTAAGGATCAAGAGGATAAGCAGACTCAGAGGGATTCAAACTGTTCAAGTACTGAATCTCAGAATGAAAAAAGTGTGCAAGAGGCCATCAAGTCAGTTGAGAAAGACATCTGCAATCAACCTTTAAACGAACACCGGAGTTGCAGTCCAACCGTTACCCACAAAGAATCTCCTCTCTCCGAGCCACCTCCTGAGGAGATGCCTTCTATGGAAGAGGATATGGACATTTGTGATACCCCTCCACATGTCCCTGTGGTGACAGATTTGTCTTCAGGGAAATGGTATTACCTGGACTATGGTGGTGTGGAAAATGGGCCTGCTAAATTGTGCGACATCAAGGTCCTTGTGGAGGAAGGGGTACTAGTGTCAGATCACTTTATCAAGCACATAGATAGTGACAGGTGGTTAACAGTTGAAAATGCCGCGTCACCTTTGGCACCTCAGAACTTTCCTTCAATTGTGTCAGATAGCATAACTCAACTGGTAAATCCCCCAGAAGCTCCTGGCAATATCTTGTCAGATACAGCTGATATTTTTCAATCTGCTCACGAGAATCACCAGGAAATGCTAACCCCCTCACCGCCTCCACTAGTGTGCCCCATTGACAGTTTGCGTTCATCTGAACTTTTGGAGGACTTCCACATTGATGAAAGAGTTAAAAATCTCTTGGAGGGTTATGATGTCACTCCTGAGATGGAACCTGAGGCAATAAAAGGTATTTTATACTGTCAATGAAAATTCTTGAGAGTTTCTTTAATAAAAAAAAGTGAGAAAATAAATCTCAAAATTTGTTGTTAATTTCATCCCCCACACGCTGTCCTTTTTAATATTTCGTCATCCTTTTCACCTTTCTTATTATTATTTTTTATGCTTGCAGAAGTGTTGCTAATGAATTTTGAAAATGCAAGAGGGGAGGAATCGAGAGATTATGAAGGTACGTAATTGCTTTGTTGTTCTTGTCTGTTTTCATCTTTTTAACTTTACATATTCTACTAATTCATGATTTTATGTGTCTGATATTTCTTACTAAGATGCGATATTCTTAGAAGTTTGACTTTTTTGGAAGCATTATATTCAAATTGTTGGTTAATTTTTGCAAATTTTCAAATTGTTTTGGTTTTCTGGTATTTGGCAATATTGAGGTTTTTGTTGTTGGAGTTCTCCATTACTGGTGTTTTGTCGTTTTTTTTTTTGCGGGAAGCAGTTTCTTGTTTTGGTTATGATTTAGCATTGACATGTGAACCCATTTCTTGATATTGGTAATACATGACTGGGAGATGATAAATACGTGAAACTTGTGTGTGCTTAGCTTTTGCAGGTGAGCATTTTTGTTTGGAAATAATACTGTCTAGTGTTCAAATCCCATAGGGGCGAGTAGTGGTCTGCTCCAAAAACATTAGCCAGATAACTGTCATTTGGATTTTTTTTATATATTTAATACAATGTATATTATACAGAAAGGGTAAAAGTTACTCCAAATTAATGACATTCATAATTAACAATAACATTGGTGTCTTAACAGAATATACAAGTAAATGCCAACCAAAGTCAAATCCAAGTTCCCATTTTGAAATCAACAGTCATCATCTTTTAAATCTGTCTTTTTCTTTTATCATTTTCACTAGGAGCGTAGGCAGGTTGCACCTAACACTCAATCTCCCCGAACCAAACCCAATTACATTTTTGTGGGTTGGAATTTTTAGGGCACCCAATTTAAATTGAATCCGGTAACAGATTCGGTAGTTTCAGACTTGATGATGATGCGCGTAGCACACAAACTTGCCCAACCCAATTACCTTTTTGTGGGTTGGGTTGGAACTATCCAATTTAAATTGGATTTGGTAATGGGTTCGGGAGTTTCAACCCAATGATCATGACCCAACCGAACTACATGATAAGTATATGATAAAATACTTGTTGTGTTATAATTTTACTATAAAAAGAATTATGTATTATTATATGAATGTTGTTTACATATGTGATATAAGTCTTGTTGTTACCTTGTAAAAATTAAGAGGCACTGTTACAGCTGTATATTTATTTTCTGAAAACCGGAATGCCAAAATAGCTGCCCCAAAAAACCTTAATTTCTTTGTCTGAGAGAGCTTTTCTGGAACCAACTAAGTGCTGCTGCGGCTGCCATTCAGTATGTATGGTTGCTATACTAAAACACTCCACTGGAAAACTCTGTGTCGAGGGCAGGGGACTGTTCCGCAACCACTTTGCTTTTGTTTCAGGCAAATACATCTTATTCGTGTATAAAATCTGAAGGAAGTTTTTTAGTGTTCTACAGAACACTTGGTCATTATTTATAAAATGAGATAATTTCATTGTAGGCTTGGCTCTGTTTCTCTTTTGTTACTTCTCATTGAAATTTTTTTTGCTTGCTGTAATCCCACTTAATCGTTTATGATGGCTAGGTATGCTATCTTATATTAGCAATTCACTTGGTTGGTTCATAGAACAATTTTTTTGTGGTGATTCCATTCAGTCGGTTATGATGGCTGGGTATACTTTCATTCAAAACAAAATTTGTAAGCCCTGTCAGATTGTTATTTTGCATCATATATGGAACTTAAAATTATAATTTTCCCATTTTGTTATGCGTACGCACCCTCTACTATTTGTGGATTATGATTATTTTTCATCTTAGAAAAATAAAGGGATATTCACTTATGAGTTAGATGTGTCATGACAAAGCATCTCTAACCTTTTTCAGGTTTTCCTTGGAATGTTTCCTGCCTTGGGGAAGATTATGATTCTAGTACTGATTTAGCATCTAGAGATTCTGAGTCTCAGTTAAGTATGTCATCTGATAAGGATAATGGACTAGGCTTTGGTATATCTAGTGACTGGTTTTCCACCCGTTGGTCATGTAAGGGTGGTGACTGGAAGAGGAATGATGATTCCCTGGATAGATATTCTAGAAAGAAACTTGTCCTAAATAATGGTTTTTCGTTATGTCAAATGCCAAAGTCTGGATGTGAAGATCCTCGTTGGCCTCAAAAAGATGAACTGTATTTTCCTTCTCAAAACAAGAGGCTTGATCTTCCTCTGTGGGCTTTCTGTGCTGATGAGCGGGATGAATGCAGTGCTGCAGGTAGATCAGTTCAAAGTAAGTCTGTTTCTGTGAGAGGAGTGAAAGGCAATGTTCTTTCAGTGGTCAGGATAAATGCATGTGTAGTAAAGGACCAGGGGTCATTGGTCTCTGAGTCACGCCACAAGACGCGGGGCAAGGAAAGACATCATTCTAGGTCAAGTCGGCCCTTCTCTGCAACCAGTGATAGCAAGAGATCATCAACTGAACATGATTCCCAGTTAAAGGCTTTTAGTGATCAAGGTTCTTACAGGATCATGGAATTCCTTAACACTCCCAAAGACCATCTTTGTACTGTCCATGAGTTGCAATTACATTTGGGTGACTGGTATTATTATGATGGTTCTGGGCGTGAAAGGGGCCCCTCATCATTTTCAGAGCTACAGTACTTAGTAGATCAGGGTATCATAAAAAGGCATAGCAGTGTGTTCAGGAAAAGTGACAAACTCTGGGTTCCTATCACCTCTGGAACAGAAACATCTGATGGCAGTCTCACGATCCAACAAGAAAGCAGTTCAATATCTGGTTTTTCATCAAAGCAAACTCAGGCATGTGGTGAACCTTACACAAATTCAAGTTTGTTTAACAGCTTGCATCCTCAGTTTGTTGGTTATACTCGTGGGAAGCTACATGAGCTTGTGATGAAATCATATAAGAGCCGAGAGTTTGCTGCAGCTATAAATGAGGTTTTAGATCCCTGGATCAATGCAAGACAACCGAAGAAAGAAATTGAAAAACAACTATATTGGAAATCAGGTAATGATTATTTCTTTGATTTTTAATTTGTCTGCTGACCTTCCTTGGTTGAAAAATTTTAACCTGTTTTTTAGTTCAAAGCTCATTTTTTCTGTTAATAACTACTCATTGGGCAACTAATTTATTTTTAGACTAATGTATTAGTGTGACTGGTATAAGCTGAGCCCATTTGCTAGCAAATTTACCCTTCTGACCAATGCTTGTGGTTTTGTCACATGTTATTTCCTGTGTGGTAGTGTGTTAGACTGGTCCATCAGAGAATATCACAGAAAATTTGATTTAAATGGAATCATGATTAATTTTTTTAATTATTTCCTTATTTTGTGTTTTGGTACATGTAATTTTTAGAAGGTGATGCACATGCAACCAAGAGAGCCCGGTTACTTGTTGATGATAGTGAAGATGACAGTGATTTGGAAGATGGTGATTTTACTGTCGAGAAGGATGAATCTAGTTTTGAGGATCTATGTGGTGATGCTACTTTTCCTGAAGATGAAATTGGTGCTACTGATTCTCAAATGGGAAGCTGGGATAATTTAAATGGCCGTGTGCTAGCACAGATTTTCCATTTTTTGAAATCTGATTTGAAGTCCCTTGTTTTTGCTTCATTGACTTGCAAGCGCTGGAGAGCTTCTGTAAGGTTTTATAGAGAAGTGTCAATGCAGGTCAATTTGTCATCCTTGGGTCATTCCTGCACTGACGCCATGTTGTGGAACATTTTGGTAGGTTTGATATGTACTTGCCAATTCACTTTAACAGGAATGTCTCATATTCTTCATCTTCCTCTAATCTGATTATTTGTTTGCAGAATGGATACGAGAAAGAGAAGATCAATTCTATAATTCTAAGGGGTTGTGTTAATATTACAGCTGAGACGCTTGAGAAAGTTCTTCTTTCATTTCCTGGTTTATTTACAGTGGACATTAGAGGGTGCAACCAGTTTGGAGAGCTGACTCTTAAATTTGCAAATGTGAAATGGATCAAGAGCCGGAGTTCATACTTGACTAAAATTTCCGAGGATCCTCACAAAATTAGAAGTCTTAAACACATTACAGAGCTAGCCTCATCTGTTTCCAAATCCAGCAGTATAGGTATAGATGATTTTGGGCAATTGAAGGACTATTTTGATAGTGTGGATAAGAGAGATACCAAGCAATTGTTCCGTCAAAACTTGTACAAGCGATCAAAACTATATGATGCTAGAAAGTCCTCCTCCATTCTATCGAGGGATGCTCGAACAAGACGTTGGGCAATCAAGAAAACTGAAAGTGGTTATAAGAGGATGGAGGAATTCCTTGCTTCAAGACTCCGTGAAATTATGAAGACAAACTCTTGTGACTTTTTTGTGCCCAAGGTACTGGCAAAATTCTTTTAATTTCACTATCATGAAGTTCTCCTTTGTTCATGATTTATTTTGGCTTATTTTTCTTTATAGGTTGCAGAAATTGAGGCTAAAATGAAAAATGGTTATTATAGTAGCCGTGGGTTGAATTCTGTGAAAGAGGACATAAGTAGAATGTGTCGTGATGCCATAAAGTAAGTTCTGTTTCCATTTTTCCTTTTTCATTTGTAGGTAGTAATTATTCTCACTTTGATCTGATCCCAGGATTATATTACTTTTCTTGTTGGAAACATTGAACTGGAGATGATAGGACTTATTAGTTTATGGTGACAAGAATACAAAGGTCCCTTTAGTTTGTCATATTTGTGTCAAGATACTGATTGAGTGATGTATGTTCTTGCCATTGAGCTGTTTTTTTCTCAGGTGTATGTGTAAGCTCTACTGCTTTTCAATTGTAGTTATCTTTCGTCTATGCTAAAGTTGGTGGGGTGCATGCCTTAGTTGTCGTGCATTCCGACATAGATTTACTCATTATACGTTACAGTTGCCTCTGTCTATGGACTTATTCATTTAGCACATGTTTCTTGGATCATTCAAAATGTGGGTGTTTCATCCAACCACATTTTTATTTGTTTTTAATCCAATATTTACATTAATTTTTTAATGTGTTCATATTGGTATTGATTACACAGAGTGAAGAATCGGGGTGATGCTAGTTACATGAATCATATTATCACCCTGTTTATTCAGCTTGCAACACGGCTGGAAGAGAGTTCTAAATCTGTGCATGAGAGAAATCTACTGAAATCGTGGGACAATGACTTGCCTGCAGTGTCCTGCTCTACTCTGTCAAAGTATAAGAAGAATAGGTTAGTGAATGAAAGGAAGTATAGGAGTAATGGTACACATGGTTTGGATAATGTGGAATATACCTCTGATCGAGAAATTAAGAGGCGATTATCAAAGTTGAACAAAAAATCGATGGACTCAGAGAGTGAAACATCTGATGATGATCTAGATATGTCTTATGAAGATGGAAAGAGTGACAGTGATACTACAACCTCTGATACTGAAAGTGAACGAGAAGTACATTCCGAAAGTCTGATTAGGGAGTCAAGAGGGGAAGGATTCTTGACATCTGAGGAAGAGTTGGATTTTATAACTGATGATCGAGAATGGGGTGCACGCATGACAAAAGCAAGTTTGGTTCCTCCAGTTACCAGGAAATATAAAGTCATTGATCAATATTGCATTGTAGCTGACGAAGAGGACGTACGAAGGAAGATGAGGGTTTCATTGCCAGACGACTATGCTGAGAAGCTGAGTGCACAAAAGAATGGCACTGAGGAGTCAGATATGGAACTTCCTGAAGTGAAAGATTACAAACCTAGAAAGCAGCTAGGATATGAGGTTATTGAGCAAGAAGTTTATGGAATTGATCCTTTTACACACAATCTTTTGCTTGATTCTATGCCAGAGGAGTTAGATTGGGCTCTGCCAGATAAGCATTTGTTTATAGAAGATACACTCCTTCGAACATTGAATAAGCAAGGTAGAAATTTTACTGGAACTGGAAGCACTCCAATGAGCTACCCATTGCGGCCTGTTGTTGAAGATATTAAAAGACAAGCCGAGGAGGATTGTGACGCAAGAATGGTTAAAATGTGTCAAGGTATTCTGAAGGCCATGGACAGTCGTCCAGAAGACAAATACGTAGCTTATAGGAAGGTATATTATTTTTTTGTTTGTTAACTATAATTTAACGGTTATCTTACATTAGTTTTCTGGTGATTGACTTCTCACTGCTGTTTTTCGTTATGATACTATCTGTTGGGATGGATCATGCAGGGGCTTGGTGTTGTTTGCAACAAGGAAGAAGGATTTGCGGAAGATGATTTTGTTGTGGAGTTTCTGGGAGAGGTATGTCTCAATGGAATTTTACCCTTGAAACTTCAGTCTTTGATTATTAAATTTGCAAGGTATATGGTTCTTCTTTTAGATCCTACTTTGGGATAAATTCAGGTTTCCAATGTAGTGTTAAATATTTAAGCAATGGTCCTTCTAAAGACAGAACAGAAGACTGTGCCCTTTCATTATTTGTTCTGTATCGCTTAACATGATTAAATTACTCTTGATCTATTCTCTGCAAAATGTACAAATCTATGCATTTCTGTATTTTGCTTGAGACTTGTCAAATATCTCAGCAACAACCATTCACTGGAGAGAATAGAAAACTTTGCACACACTGTTCTGTATTTTCTAGTCATTATACCTGTTATGATATTTTCTCTAAAGATCTAGATATTTGTATCTTTTGCACGTGCAGCTTGTGAAGTGTGCAATAATTTACTCTCTAATGTGTTACCATAACAAATATTGGCCTGTTGTATCTTGACTTTCTAGTTAGCCTTGTGGTTTTGAACTACTGCTCGGGTTGCTATCTATGGTTTATTTAAAGTGTTTTATTTACAGTAGTTGTAGATGTAGGTGTTTGTACTTTTGAGTTGATGTGCTCTGCTTGTTCAGCTTATCAACTGCACAAGCGGTTAATCCAGTTTAGAAATTTAGTCTGTAGCATATCATCATATGCTTATAGGATTTTGTTTTGGTGAGGCATTATAGTTTTTATTATATTGTTTTTCATAGGTTTATCCTGTGTGGAAGTGGTTTGAAAAACAAGATGGGATTCGATCTCTGCAGAAAGATAGTAAAGATCCAGCACCAGAATTCTACAACATCTACCTTGAGAGGCCAAAGGTGCCACCTATCCCTTCAAAATACTGAGGTTATGATGGCTAACTTGATATTATTCATTCATCTTCATTCTATACTGACGAATCTTACAATTTTCATGACAGGGTGATGCTGATGGGTATGACTTAGTTGTTGTTGATGCCATGCATATGGCTAATTATGCCAGTCGAATATGTCATTCGTGCAGACCTAACTGTGAAGCCAAGTAAGTTGTTTGTCATTCAAATTGTATGGTTGTTGCTTGCTGACTTTTCAGATCCCGATACTAGTTCTCTTGTTTGTAAAAACAATTGTATTTGCTATTTCAGTGCACTGTGTGCATTTTAGGGGTCACTTGTGCATGAAAGATTATACTGATCTATTTATCAAATGCCTTTTAGGGGTCACTTGTGGCTACAATTATGATTGTGATCATTGTAGACATTCTATCATTATCTTCTTCCAACTTCCATTATTCATTAATGGAAGTGTGAGTTTTTCTTTGGCCTTCGTTTGAAAATGATAACAAACCGCTTGTGACTCATTATGATCTGCATCTTGCATGTTGTGGTTGTTGCTGACAATCAAATATTGGCGTGTTAAATTCAATCAGAATGTTTCCTTTTACATTCTTTATTTAATATTCTATACTATTTGCTAGGTTCGATTAAAGTTTTAGTCCCTTTATTATTGTTAATGTGTGATTTTGCTCATATATTTTTTTTTTTTGTTGAACTCGATCTCTGGTTTTTAATTATTACAAATAAGTTCATCACCTTCCATTTGTATTTAAAACTCTAAAATTCTCATTTTCTTATTCCAAACCTTCAAATAAGTTGAATAATTTGTTTTATATATTCATTCATTTACAACTCACCAGCCAAAAAATATCAAATTTCATAACAAATAATCTCAAATTTTCCCTTCATTCTTAACATCAAATTTCAACTAAATTCTTCGCTTGCAACCCTTTAAATTTATTATGTGTGCCATATCAATTGTAAATCCCCAATTACTTGAGTAGAAAATTAAGGATCAATTTTTTTTTTTATACAGACTGAATTTACTAAAAAAAAATGAACTAGATGGATCAAAGTTTCACAAAAGAATGCACTTGAATTTTTCTGCTAAAAGAACTTCAATGCAAGAATTACTACCAGATTCAGAGTTAAGCTCGCATGCAAAGTTGTTACTTCTTATTCTATTGTCTTGACTTCTTTTAACCCCAATGCGTTGTTTTGTCCTTCAATGGGTCGACGAGCTTTAAATGCCTATTGCCGTCTTTTGATGGGGAAAATAGAATTTGCATAGGTTGGTTTTGAAAATAAATTTCAGCTAGTTAGTCCGCCGAGCTTCCACTTATGTCCCTTGGCTGTGGCAATAAATAAGGTGCTGAGGGACCAAGCCTATGTGCATGATAGGAACATTGTATTTAAATCTTTTATATTCTGACATGGTTTGAGATTTGACTGTTTGACACTTTTAATATATTTTATTTAAAATTTTTCCGGGGCAATGACTTGGTTATTTATTGTTAGTTGAGGATTATATTACTGTGTTGCATGGTTGCATTCTTTATGTTACGATTTTTTAATTGTTAGTTATTATCTGTTGTTATTTTCACTGTTTTTGTAGGGTTACTGCCGTTGATGGTCAATATCAAATTGGTATTTATAGTGTTCGTAAAATTCAACATGGTGAGGAGATCACTTTTGACTACAATTCTGTAACGGAGGTTTGTCCTGTTACCTTCTGACTTCTTTCTATTTTATTCCGTGAGTAAATATATTCTTAGTATATCGCTGTGTAATGAGTACCTTTCATCTCACTGTAGAGCAAGGAGGAGTATGAAGCTTCGGTTTGTTTGTGTGGAAGCCAAGTATGCCGTGGGAGCTATCTGAATTTGACTGGTGAAGGGGCTTTCCAAAAGGTTAGAACTTGTACAAAAGCTTCAATTTATAGGTGCTAAAAAAACCAGAAGAAGAAATAATATTCTTAGTTCAGTGGAATTACAAGACATGCTTGTTAATAGTTGGTAGCGCCTTTTGCATGAAAACCGAGTTTCTATTGTTACTATTTTATGTGTTGACTGGAGTGAGCTTTCTGTCCTTAGGTTCTGAAGGACTCTCATGGAATTCTTGATCGGCATTATTTGATGCTAGAAGCTTGTGAATTAAATTCTGTGTCTGAAGAGGACTATAATGACCTTGGAAGAGCTGGTTTAGGCAGTTGTTTGCTTGGAGGCCTGCCAGATTGGCTTGTTGGTTATGCGGCTCGCCTTGTATGTGCCTTCATCTGTCTTGATACTTTTTTTTTTTTTTTTGTTTTTGTGATTGTTGTGCATAAATTTTCCCTAACATATATTCTATGGTGCAGGTGAGATTTATCAATTTTGAACGAACAAAACTTCCTGAAGAAATTCTAAAGCATAATCTGGAAGAAAAAAGAAAATATTTTTCGGACATATGTCTTGAAGTTGAAAGGAGTGATGCCGAAGTTCAGGTATGCTCTCTGTCTGTACTTTCTTTTTGCGTACATTATTCTCGTGAGATGACATTTGTAATATTGTATTCTCTTTTTTCCTCCTAATATTTTCCCTTTATCCCACTTTTTGTATGACTCAGGCTGAGGGTGTTTACAACCAAAGGCTTCAGAATCTTGCTGTCACTCTTGATAAGGTGATTATCCACCCTTATATATATATATATATATATATATATATATATATATATATATATATATATATAT
>NC_028355.1:35032064-35081807 GCF_000741045.1 Vigna radiata var. radiata | reverse complement strand
ATATATATATATATATATATATATATTTGCATTTTTCATTATTCTATTTTTTTAACGTTGATAAGAAGAAAACACTTTGCATGTAAACCTGATCATAAAGGAGAAATGGTGAGCGCAATGTTTTTGGTCTGGGCTTTTTAACAATTAACAATCAATAATCAAGCTGATATTACTGTGATAGAGAAGCCGTGCATCATAAGGCCGTCTCTAGATGGTCAATATTGTTATATCTTCTTACTTAGTAAATCAATCATTTGGCCGTTTCTAGATGGTCAATAGTGTTATATCTTATGTAAGAAATCAAGCATTTCACTAAATTGCAACCCTTTGTTTTTTTGAACTTGATTAGTATCACCTATTTCACTGCAGCATTATCTCATTCTGGTAATTAGTTTTCCAATTAATTTTTCCTTTTGTATGCTAATTTCTTTTGGGGTATTGCAGGTACGGTATGTCATGAGATGTATTTTTGGCGATCCACGGAAAGCACCACCTCCTCTTGAGAAGCTCAGTCCTGAAGCAACTGTTTCCTTCCTCTGGAAAGGTGAGGGTTCATTTGTTGAGGAGCTTCTTAAGTGCATCGCTCCTCATATTGAAGAAGAGATCTTGAAGGATCTCAAGCTTAAAATTCATGCTCACGATCCTTCAAATTCAGTAGATATTCAAAAAGAGCTTCGGAAATCTTTGTTATGGTATGTGGTTCGTACACCTAGTTTGTCTTTAGTTTATTTTAAGCCAGTGGAACTTCACAAACTTTACACTATAATTTTCTCATTTTCAAAGGCTTAGGGACGAAATCCGAAATCTTCCTTGTACATATAAATGTCGGCATGATGCTGCTGCTGACTTAATCCATATTTATGCTTATACCAAGTACTTCTTTAGGATACAGGTATACTTCTCCACTGTCCAATACTAAGCAACATGGTGGTACTGTTAATTTTTTTTTTCTTGTCATTTTGAACCGTTTTAATTTTTATCTGGCAGAATTATCAAGCGATTACATCACCACCTGTCTATATTAGTCCACTTGACTTAGGTCCCAAGTACACTAACAAGTCGGGAGCAGAATTTCAGGAGTATCGAAAGATATATGGCGAAAATTATTGTTTAGGACAGCTGATATTTTGGCATAACCAGAGTAATGCTGATCCAGATCGGAGCCTGGCTAGAGCTAGCAGGGGTTGCTTGTCTTTACCAGATACCAGTTCCTTTTATGCCAAGGCGCAGAAGCCCTCTCGACATTGTGTTTATGGTCCAAGGACCGTGAGATCTATGCTTGCTAGAATGGTTAGTTTTTATTTTTATCATGATATATTGTTTAAGTTATTCGGTTATTGTGCTTTTTTTAATCCTGGGTAGGCCCTTTGGTTGGAAATAATAATTAGGAAATGTCTTTACACAGTATAAGTTTACCCAAAAATGACGACGTTCTGTTAATAATAAACTCTATCCCAGTAGGCAAAATCTCAATGACAAAAGACTAGTTCCATTAGGTGAGATACTGAGCCAATGTTAAAATGATAGGCATATATCAAACTGCCACTAGATATGTTCTCTGAAAGAAGCATTCTCTTAAGATTTTTGAGAGCAAACCGGGGTTGGAAAACCCCAACTGAAAGGATTTCATAGATTGCGAATCAAGTAACTGCATCCACAGCCTCGATAACCTTCTCATGTTGTCCATAGAAAACCTCTTCTCCGCAATTGTCACGTACTATCCATGGCAATAATATGCCTCAATGAGCTTCAATCAGATTCAAATCCTTCAAGTAGACTTTTGACATGCTTAAAGGCTAGCCCAGATATGTTATTTGTGATTTAGTATGACATTGTCAATTAATTGGTCATCTATTCTGTTTATTTATTCAGGAGAAGCAGCCGCAGAGATCTTGGCCCAAAGACCGGATATGGTCATTCAAAAGTTCTCCGAAATTCTTTGGTAGCCCGATGTTAGATGCTGTAGTAAATAACTCTGCACTGGACAGGGAGATGGTTCATTGGTTGAAGCACAGACCTGCCATATTCCAAGCCATGTGGGACCGTTAAAATTTTACATGGTTTGGAGAATTTTGGTCAGAGCACGCTCGATAAAGCAGCTACTTTTAGATGTGGAATGGTTCATCCTTCAGAGCTGCCTGCCTGTTTTAGCCTGGGTGGGGGGTCTGTAATTATTAATCCAAAAGCGTCGTTCCTTGTACCGCTTTTCAGTCATTCTTGTGTACAGTTTTGTTGGCCATTGATTTGTAATTCATTTGATTGTAGGGCATTGTTTTTACTTACATTTATGTAATATGAAATGATAGTTAGGAAGAAAAAAGAAAGGTTATTTCCCGTCATCTGTGTCTTATCGTTTTTAATTCGCTAAATCGGTGCCCTGAATTTTCCCCATGAAAACCCCTTTCAAATGTTCGGATCGAGTTCACCTCGGAGTGCGTAATGAGGAATGCAGAAGGTGACGACGTTGCTTCATATTAGGTTGTCCTATGGTCTGCACTTTTTAGTACTGAGCTGGCACCTGATAACCAACATTACGGGGGGAGAAATGATAATCGCTGACACTGACTGTCCTCGCGTCTCTGTTTCTTTTATGCTTTGTCGGCTGCAACTTGGTTTTTTAGATGCTTTAGTTTTTAACTTGAGCAGACCATTTTTTAAATTCATACTATAAGCCGAGCTTTCTTACCAGTATATTTACTTATTATTGCCCATAATTACCTCCTAATTGTTAACAAGGTGTCCTTTTTTTTATTAGAAGTGATGGAGGTAGCAGACAGAACTAAAATTATGTTTTGGTGTTAAAATATAGTCACCTTTTTAATTCGTTCAGGAGTGTAATTATTTATCAAAATATTATTTTTCTGACAGACTTTCATTAGAGCTAGTTAAGCTGTATTTGTTTATAAACTTTTGAATATTTGTTTCAGTTTTTTCCTTTTAATTTATTATTTTAAAAGACATGGGGAGAAGGTGATTAATAAGAAACAAGGGGGAGAGATTGTTTTGAAGTATGATAAATTATGTCACTGTTCAGACACGATTTCTAAACCGTTGTTTTTCTAAATTCTTTTGAAAATTTCCGAACACTTATGAACCATTCAATAATCTCTTGCTTTCATTTCCTTCAATCCTTTACGAGAAGAAAGGAGGGAGGTGTACTAGATTAGAGCAGAAAGTGACAGACTCCCGAGGGACATTGAAACTCGTTTCCGAAGGTGTTTTCATGGTGAATTCCTTGTGGAGTGAGTATCGGCACCAAATGATTCTTAAAAAAACAACGATCCACGAGGATGAAGGCATTCGAGTCTCCTTTATCGATTTCATCTTCATCATAATTAACATTCATTTGCCAAACACCAGAATCATAATGAATATCATTTGCTCTTCGATAATATAACCAGGTTCATTATGAGTGACTAGTATTTTTTATCTTAAAATTAGCTTAGGGTATTATGAACATTATCTGACATTCACGTTCGCAGTTTGTCTGGAGGTTGCGGCGCATGAACTGACGAATCGCTTCACTTTTTAACAACAAACCAAGCAGAATCAAATGATTGAATGTCACAGATAAATAATAGTTGTAATAAATGCACACGCACCTTCCATTTGGTTTAATATGAGACAAAGAGGAACCAAAGTTTATTTCTCACATTAGCTTGAAATAGTGTATGGTACCAAATTTATCATAATAAGAGTAGTTGGGAGAAGCGATGACAATGGATCGGGTTGAGTACGGATAATGTCTATCCGCAATCTGATCCATCGGATAATATTTTACTCGTTATCCGATTCGTTATTTGTCGGGGTACTCGTTTAAAAAATATTCGTGAGTATTTGTGGATATTCGAAAAAAAAAATATTTTATACATTTTAAAATAAAATTTAAATAAAATTACAATATATATATATATATATATATATATATATATATATATATATATATATATATATATAATATAATTTAAATTAAATTAAATATAAATTATAATTTAATTTTAATTAAATTTAACCTAATAAAATATAATTTATTCTCTTTTAAATTAAATTTAATTTAAAAAATATATAAATTAATTTATTTTATTATTTTTTGCGAGAAACGAGTACCCACAGGTCGAGTAGTATACTACTCGCATCCGACCTATTTAGAAGCAGGTATTAAAATACCTACTACCCGTTACCCGTGGATAGTAAATATCCTAGTAACTACCTGCAAATACCTGTGCCTACAGATTTTTTTGTTATCCTAGTTGGGAGCCATTTAAGATATTATGATTAAAAATCCTATATTGTTAAATAATAATTGAGTTGTTATTGGTAATTGAGTTAAGAAAAGTTTTTCAAGGAATCAATTGAGTGCAATCAATGTAATTGAACTGCCAAATATATTTATATTGTTTCTATATTTCCAACTTGATGAATGTCTACAACTCTTGTTCATTAGCTTTTGTGTGTAATTTGTTTTTGATGAAACTATATTAAACTTTTGTATTTTTTACTCTATGAATTTATCCCTCTCCCAGAATATACTTCCAATATAATCTCCTTGAGTGAAACGGTTTTTTATTATTTTGATTCTGTTTTTGAATAAATCGTAGTCAATAGAGATAATCTTATTTTCTAGGCTTAGTTTAGTATTACGTAAGTAACCGTTTTGTATTTTGTTTGGCTATAATAGTCTTTGTTTTGAAGCAATAATTAACACACTTTTTGATCAGTTTTTTTATATATACTTTCAAATTGGTATTAGAGTTCTAAGGAGGCTGATACACAAAACAGCAACTTATAAGAATAAAAAAAAATTGAAAATGCAAAGTTAGAAGTTGTCCACTGTAACCATTGGAGCGAATTAATGGAGAATATGTTTTGTGCCAAAGGAGGGCATTGTTAATTTCATTTTCTAAGAAATCTTGTGAAAAATAGAGAAATCGAATTGGAGTATTATGGAACACAGAAGCAAGTTGCATATTAGATGACTAAAGCCTTAAAATTTGAGGCCTTCCAAAAACTGAGAATGAAATTATTTTTTTTATTGTTTTGATTCTATTTTTGATAAATCCCGGTGAATAGGGATAATCCCATTTTCTAGACTTAGTTTATTATCACGTAAGTAACTCTTATGTATTTTGTTTGGCTGTAATAGCCTCTGTTTTGAAACAACCATTAATACACTTTTGCATCAGTTCTTTCATATACACTTTTGTTAAGAATATATTTGTGTGGGTCACGTTATGAGTGTGTATAGTAAAGTTTTCCAACGTTGTAACCTAAGAATTATGATTTATCTTTAAGTATCTTCCAAAATAAAGTATATAACATCTATTTAATCTCTTATTTAAAGTTTGTCTATTACCAATTCGTTTTGGTTAGTAATAATTAAGTTATATACATGGGTATGTACTAAGTCTTCTCAAAATAGTTAATCTATTTTTATAAATTTAAACATGGTACACAAATAAAGATATTCACGTAAAAAACCTAAGTAAACTTACATGAAAATACAAAGTTTTTTTGTTTTTTTATGTGAAACAAGTGTAAACGATTGAAACATCACTTTTATGCTGTTAATAATTTTTTTGAGTCTTTATAAATAAAGGTGAATGTTAAAAAAATAATTATGGTTGATTAAGTTATGACACGTTGAATTAAGATGTAATATAATATCTGAGTTCTTATTTAAAATCGACGCTTCCTTTGGAAAATGACACTTTTACACCTAAACTTTTTTATGCTTTTTTAACATTCGATCGATGGTATTGTTGCTTTGGTCGTCTTTATTGTTGCCACATTCTCTTGACATTTGTCCTTTCACTTGATTTTTGGATAATGAAAAAAAAAACACTTAGTTTTTTATATAAAGAAAAAACTATTTTTATCTAAATCATATTGGGCGAATAAGTAAAACTAAATTAAACCATATATATTTTTGTGGTATTATTTTTGTGATTGAGCATAGTGTTTCATTGTAAAAAAAATGGCGGAAGAAGGTGTGAATAATGTGGAAGAACTTGGTTCAGTGATTCTCCTAATAATTACCATGGAAGATGAAAGAACACGAAACATAACCTTTTCAGAATTAAGCATCCCAGCCGTCTGATGGTGATGACATGCAACGGTTGCGATGCAAGCCATGCCTCAATCCATAACTAAATAACAAGAAAAAGGAAAAGTTGACGACAACAACAGTGTCAGAATAATAAGAAAAAGAACAACAAAAAGCCCAAAATCGTATCAGACGCAGACAAAATAAACAAACAAACAAACCAACCAACGCACACACACTGTCATACCTGCACGCACCCATTCTTTTCATTCCACCTGTTACTTCTATTCTCATTTTATTAATTCATCTATATCCTTTCTACCACCTCACATAGCTTTTCTGTAACGTTACCAATGAAATAAAAACCAATTAAAATTATTATAATAAAAAGTAAAATACGACTGTAAAATTTATTAGATAATGATATATAAAAAAACATTTCGTGGTATTATATGATTGATCGGTGTTTATGATTATTATTATTGATCACCAATTATGATATGATAATGTTAAAATGTTGTAAAAAAAATGTTGTTTAAATATCATTATCTAATTTATTAATTGATTAATTTTTTATTTCAACTGCAAAGAAAAAAGAATTCAAATCATTCACCATTCTAATTAAATCTCTAATTATTATTGATTACTAAATAGTATTGTTTATGGCAACATTAATTATCCATAATTAACTCCTTCCTTCTCTTCTCTCTCACCATCACCACCAACCTATTATATATATATCCCCATTTTCATTATTCTCACTTCCCTCACTCTCAATCTCTCTTGCAAGTTATGATAATGTATTCCGGCGACGGCTCCTCCTTGGACCCCATGTTTTCCGGCACCAGTCTACAGTCACTCCTCTCTCTCAACCCTTCCCTTTTCGCGGATGGCTTCCCCACCTTGGCTTCCCTAACCGACGACCCAACCCTAATCCCGCAACCCGCAGAGGCTCCAAAAGTCCTTGTCCCTAAAACCGAACCCTCTCAACCGTTCAAATTCTTTCCCCAATACCATCCTTCCCCCTTTCTCCGCCTCCCGCAGCTCCGCTCCGCAGAGCAGCCCCAGCCGAAACGGCAGCGTTTGGAGTCCCCGGTGATCCCGCAGAGCAACCTGGCTCGGCAACGCAGACAGAAGCTGAGCGAGAAAACCCGGTGCCTGCAGAAACTGATGCCTTGGGACAAGAAAATGGACCAAGGCACGCTCCTGGAGGAAGCGTACAAGTACGTGAGGTTTCTTCAGGCGCAGTTCCGCGTGCTACAGTCGATGCCCTCCCATTCATCTTCTTCCTTGCCTTCCTTCCGCCAAAACTCAGCAGTATTCGTGGATCTGGAGAAACTGAATCGCTCCCAGCTACTGCAGGTCCTGGTTAACTCACCCGTGGCACAGACCATGCTATATTCTCAAGGTTTTTGTGTCTTCTCTTTGGAACAGTTGTCTCTCCTCAGAAAATTATCAGATAGGAGGCACCACCACCATAACCACCTTTCCTCCAAATCTACTTTCAACTAAGCTTAGCTTCTGCCTTCATTTCTCCACACTTTCTTCTTCCCATTATTGCACTTCACCTCACCACACTACACTAAGATACCATCAACTAAGTCTTCTATATATGTTTTCTACCTCTTATATATTACTGCCATTTTACATTCATTGTCTTTTACACATTTTCCTACTTCCTCTTATCTTCTCCAATATTCTTATTCTGGTACACGATTAGATACATTTTACCTTTGGTCTTATCATTTTCTTGATTTATTTTTTTTTTTAGAAAAAGTTATTTTCCCTATATTTCCAAAATTATTCGTGACTTTGTTACCATCAGAAAAGTTATGAATAACTATTAACATTTTACAGTAAAAGTCTATTTTTAAAATGTTATTCATCATATTAAAGGTAATAAATACTCTCTTTTTTTCTCAAAAGTGATATGAATACAAAACAAACTTTTTCAATTTTTCAACTTATTTTTTCATTTGTATTAAATTGTATATATTTTGATCTAACTCTCCGTAGATCCTTACCTATATTGTACCAATACATCAGTTGAAAATCTATAGTTGATGAATTTAAAAAGAATTTATAACATGTTAAATCAATAAATACGAGGAAAATGATTTTATAAATATGTTATCGTGATATATAAAATTTAAACTCAATATACTTCTTTTAAAATTTGAATTAGCTTCTATAAAGTATTTTATTTAGTTCTAATTTCTAGCTATTATCTCTTAATTTGTTTTTATTAGATGGTATATATTTTATCTTAACGCGTTGATTCAAAATGAAAGGGAATAAAAACATCAAAACATTTGCATAAAACAGAATTGTAGAAAAATCATAAACATAGTTAAAATGTTAAATAAACAGTGATAATGAAATCAACTAAAAGAAAATGCAGCACGTGATAATGACAGAGAATAATAAAAATAAAGAGAAAACATAAAAATTGAAACAAATAAAGTTTGGTCATAAACCCTAAGACACAAAACCAAGAGAAAAGCAAACGCAAAACCATAAGATCTTATTATTTTTTGGTGATTGGTTTTCCTTTCTGTTATTTTGGGCAGTACTTTTTGAGTTTGAGAGAGGGTATTTTAGTCTTTATATAAGTATTGGTGTATTTAGTAATAATAGGTGGAAAAAGAAAATGCCTTTTGAAATTAGCAGTTACAAATAATTGGCTTTAGTAGTGGGCTCAATCTGTGGTCTCTAATGAGATTGTGGGTCTACAATTAATAAAAAGTGAAATAGAGAAAACAAGATTAACAGAAAGATTATTATGATTATGTTTGTGATTATTTCTTTTTGAAACCTTATTTTTCTTTGAAAAGAAAAATTGTGTAAACAACATTTAAAAAAGATAATTAAAAGAACTCTTAACTTAATGTTTTAGGCTCCTCTTGAATGTTATTTTTAACGTTCTCTTCAATGTTTCTTTTTTCTTTTTTAAAAATATCTTCAATAGATAATCTTGCCAAAGATAAAAGTTTCACCGATTAAAATTACTTTTATATGTTGTAACAAATTTACCAAATCTACCAAACCGTGATTAAATTAAATTCCAACTTATTTTTTATTTAAATTTTCAATATCAAATCTATACATTCCATTTGACTTTTTCTAATAACAAGTATGACAACAAAATAAAATAATTTTCAAATTAAATAAAAAATGATGAAAATATAACATTTATATATAGACGATTGAATTAAAAAAAACAATAATAATAGAAAGCATAACAATTAAGATATTTAAATTAAAATGTTACATATAAAGAAGTATGAATAAGGAGAGATGTATATGTTCTTATAATGAGGTTGAGTTTTTTTTTTTTTTTTTTGGCAAAAAGAAATTAATATCAATATATAATAAGTGTGATTATGTTGTTGAATTGGATATTATCTTATGCAGTGTTTCCTTAGTACATAGACTGATCCAAGGACGGATCGGAGTTTTCCAGGTCCAAACTTCTCAAATTTTGTGTATTATAATAAACATTTATGAAAATTAAATTAGATGGATTTTTAATTGTTCTATAAAATACGTTATTTAATATTAATAAATAATAAAATATAAAATTAAGAGTTAAATATGTTTTCAGTCCCTATACTTTGCACGATTTTGGTTTTAGTCACTCTTTCAAACTAAGGTACAATTTAGTCCTTCAACTTTAGAAAACTCTGATTTTAGTCCATTTTATCAAATTTTTTAACTTTTGTTTCAAACGCGTTTCTCACTTAACATTGAAGCAAAAATGTGTCAAACAGTGTAAACAATCCAAATTAAGAAACCAAAGTTTTCAAAAAATTTGATAAAAAAGACTAAAACCAGAGTTTTCTAAAGTTGAAGGACTAAATTGTATCTTAGTTTGAAAGAGGGACTAAAACTAAAATCGTCCCAAAATATAGGGACTAAAAACATATTTAACCCTAAAATTAAATATAATAAAAAATAAAATATTAAAATATTTTTTTATTTCTTTTCTTTTTATTTTTGGAATTACTTATGTTGATGTTTGTCTCTCATTTTTTTATATTTTTTATTAATTAAAAAAATTAAATGTAAATTCATTATTCTGTTTTCATTTTTTATTTGTTATATTTAATTCTTAAAGAAAAATAATAATTTTGTTACTATCATAATATAACTTTTTATACGTACAAATATAAATTCATTTTCTTCTCTTTTCTTTAAAACATGATAATAATAATCTAATTATTTAATTTGAGGAGTTACTTCTTAACATTAAAAAATAATAATAGTTGGAGGTTCATATTAATTCTTTAAAACCTATTATATTAAATAGTCTAATATGACGAGTTTAAAACAATTTAAATATTTCTTCTCTCCCAATCTGTGAATCTTTTTAAAAATAAAATTATGACGAAATACAAATTTTAAAATGAATAATATCTTAGATAAGAAATGGTTGATGTTAACAATGTCACTTGACATGTTTGAAATCGAAATATTGGTATTAATTTTAGGTTAATAACAAGATTCTCAGACGAACCATTAGTCCCTTAAACCTTTTATTAAGGATTTTAATACGAACAATACTTCAAACGAGAAATAATTGATCCTAATAATATATTACTTCACGAATTTTGAATAAAAACAAAATGTAATAAAAAGAATCCCTGAAATATAAGAATATCTGAGTGTAATATGAAAATAAGGTTAAATTAAATACAACTTCAAAATAATTCTTTTTTGAAGAAAAACATCCAACAAAATTTTAATATTAAATTAGATACTTTTATCGCATTAGTGAGAATGATAAATATATAAATTTGAAATCATTTAAGTTAAACAATGATTTAAGTTAATTTTTCACCATTCATTATATATTATCCATTCTTTGGTTTAATATTTAAAATCATTATCATCATTATTACTAACCATGTTGCTGTTGTTGCAAGTTATCATGAAGTAATTTATTTTAACGAAGAAGAAAGAAAGAAAAAGTAAGAATGAAAATTTGAAGTGTTAGAAAGCATTGGAAAGTTGGGTCAATTTTCACGAAGAAATTAGTTCTTGATGACTTACTCTGATGTTCCTTTAACTTTTCCTACTTTTAGGTTCTATCCATGTATAATAGAGTGTCATCATCACCTTCATTCAAATATAATAATTTATACTTGAAAGTTCGTACTTATTAATCATGATGAGAGATTAAAAAAATACAAATTAATTATTATTAATTAAAATAATTACCTAGTATATTGGACGATTAAACCTTAGAATATACATCAATTAAACATTTGTTCATTTTTTTTTTAAATATTGAAGCTGAAGTTGAAATGTATTACTTTGTGGCACAAGTTCTTGATAGTAGGTAATTGTAGAAATGTCTTTGTTTTAAAAGTTTTCGATTTTATTTGAAGTTAGACAAAGTCTTATTAAATCTGAGAAAACTTTTTTGAATTTTAAAGTTGTGTCAAGATTTATCCTTTAAAATTAAGTTAAAATATTAATTTTGTATCAATTCACTTAATATTTTTTTAATAATATTTTAATTTGTCAATTTTTTTTTTAATTTAGTCTATTATGTTAATATCGTTAAAATAATCAATAGATAGTATATTATGTGTCACTTTGTAATTTTTTTAATTATTTTTTTTATTTACATTTAATTAAAACGAAAGTCAACTTGTTAAACTAGTGTTGTGTCACTTTATAATAATTGTGTTAGTGTTTGTTTTATATTTAATTTGATTTTTTATTTGTTATTTTTATTTAATATAATTTATTTTTTTTTATTGAGTATTTTTTCTATTTTAAATTGAGACTAAATTTAACTTTTATATAAATGTTATACAAGTTAAATTATTTAATTAATTTTTAACCTAAAACTCACATAAAGGTTTAAATAGTTTAACTAGTTTTTTACCTAAAAATCACATAAAGTATTAAATAGTTTATGTGATTTTTAACTTCTTAAAACTTTAAACGTTAGTTTTTACTTTTAAAATTTTTATTCTAATTTTAAACCAATTCTAACTCAAAACTAGAAACATTTAATAAAAACGTTGATATGATAATATTTGTTTTTAAACTTTGAGAGAATACACAAAAGAAATATGAGGAACGAGATGTAAAAAATCAAAATATCACTTCAACAAAAATCTTTAATTTAGTCTCAATCTATAAAAAAAGATAAAATTGTTCAATTTTTTAAAAATTGAAACTAAATTAAACAAAAATAATGAATATAACACGCCATATTGATATGTCACTAAATCCAACACATGATATTATCTTAACATATGAATATTTTTTTTAACAAAATCATAAACTGACTTGTCACAAACAAAATTAGCAAAAAAAAAAAACAATTGAACAAAATTGATAAAAAAAAAAATTAACATGTTATTAAAAAAATATTAATAGTAAATTGTCTAAAACAAACTAAAATAAATAAGACTAAATTAATATTTTAACATTACAATTATAATGAGAGGTTGATTTTAGTTGCAGATAGGTTAAAATCTTATAGTGAATGAAAGAAATTTTGACACAAGTTGTGAGCAAATTCACCATTTAAAATTTTAATTGACTTCTATTTTAACCATAGTTAGGTTGATGTCTTGTTCTATATTAAAAATGTTAACAAAATCATGAATTATGTCAATGATAAACTTATAATGTAATAAAATTAAGGTTTAACATGATAAAAAATCCATAATAAGTGAAAAGGTTTTGTTATACATGATATTAGATATTAACTTAAATATTAAGTGTTGGTAAGAAAATATCCTACTTGATATAGGACCTTAATAATGTTTAAAATCAATTTTTACCAATAAAATCAATTAAATTTTTTAAACATTTATTATCTTACTCACCTAACTAATTGAAGATACATTGTTCCATATTCCAGTGTCATTATTCTTAACTTCGACATTAAAATAAATTGAGTCTTCCCTGATATAAATTGATATTTTATTCTTATATATCTTTTTAAGCATTATTCACTTCTTTAGTTTTTTTTTTCTAATGACCTTTATTTATACAGGCCAAAAACTTATCAAAACAACAGTAATCTACTTTGATGAATGGTATAAGTAAATATATTCATAGAATAGAGAAATATCATTATAGAAATATTCACCTTGTAATTAATTATGATTATATATAAAGTTATGAGGTTAAAAGTGTAATCATATCTCATTTTTTAAAATGTTCTAAAATAATCAATTTAAGTTATAATTTATAATCATATATCTTAACATAATAGTTAATATTATTACTTCTTTTGATGAAATTTCTTTCGGCTTTATTGTTGGTGGTAGTTGAAGCAGTTTGTCACCATTAATATAGGTAGATTTTCTATATTCTTGTCCACTGTCTTTATATATTATGTATTATATATTACACATTTTAAGATTTTAATAAATGAATGGATATAAATTGAATTTTACGTTGGATTTAAATTTAAATACGAAAGAGTCTTCTTTGGTGTGAAATACCTGCATAAAGTTTGTGCAACCATGATCATAATGTTTAGCTAGATGGAGTATGCATGAGTATATCAGAGTTGTTCATGGCAGTTTTTTAAGAAGATTAGTTGACCTGAAAATCGGTTATTACATGTTATTATTTAATTTAAGAATAATCTAACCTTGGAGTATAATAAAAGCTGTTTGGTCTTTAATGTCTGATTTAAGCTATTAATACTGTGTTTCTAGCCGTTAAGGAAAGGGCAGGTGCATTGTAGGGAACATGGAAAGAGCATAGAAGAGCGCAACAATGGAAAAAGACGAAAAAGAAAGCAGAAGACCCACACACAGTCACTGCTGAAGCAGATGAACAAATACTGGGAGAAGAAGTTGTACTGAAAAGGAAATCAAGTTTCAGGGTAGGACATACAGACAAAGCCCCACTATCTTCGACATTTACGAAATCCTTTTCCAAGCTGCAGAGAAAAAAGAACAAGACAATGTGCTACGTGGGGAAAGCAACAAAGATCTTCATTTTCATAGTCACGGTGCTCGTTGTTCTGGGTCTGGTTTTGGGATTGGGGATCCTACGCCGCCGCCACCACACAACTGCAAATGAATGTTCTGATGGGTCTTGCTCACGTCTACTACCTCCACCTGCAATCTCTGCCCCCAATTTCAATCCACCAACCCCACCTCCCTCCTTTCAATACCCCCCTACCCCACCAACCATTCCGGTTACAAATCCAACCCCTCCTCCTCCTTCCGACCCCAACCCATCTTCGCCGCCGCCGCCGCCAATGCAGCAGTCGCCGCCACCGCCGCCACCGCCGCCGGAGGAAACTCCTCCTCCAAATCCTCCAAGTGTGGCGGGGCCACCTATTAATACACCTACACCAGGGTCGGCGCTGGTGGCACAAGCTCCTGTGCATGTTTTTGTGTAGCTATGTATCTGCATTTTTCAGATGACAATTGGGTCAAAAAGGAAAAGGAAAATGGGTATCGGATCTGAGTGATTCTTATTACTCTTACTCTTTTATTTTTTTCATAATTTTGTTGGGTGATGGGGTTGTTACTTTATTGATGTTTTTGTTTTGGTATTGGGATGATGTGAAAGGGGGAGCACTTTTTCTGTAACCCTGTATGTTTTTCGCAATAAGGTATATAACTCTTTGATTTTACACTTCGAACGACATTGATTAAATGCAGTAATGTTGCTTGCCAGAGTGTGTTGTTTGTTGCCTTAACTCAGTTAATAAACGGAGTTGTGTGACGCCATGCAATTTAGGTCTTGATTCCGTCTAGCATTTTGAAGCATTTGGTTATAAGCTTCACTGTCATATCTTGCAAGTGCTTTTTTCCCTGCAATTAGCTTAAAGGTACTCCATCCAGCCTCCAGTAAGGACCTGCATGAGAATGCTAACACTGAATAAAGCTACACAGGAAAGATTATGTAAGTGGTGAGACATTTTCTTGTGCTTCTTGCTTAAGGTCATGGATGTCACAGCTGTGATTCTACTCATTGAAGCTGAAATTGCACAAAACTAAGGCATGCTTTAAGCTAATTCTATAATTACATCCAAGATTTTTTTTTCTTTTGAAATTTCTATCAAGATACAATAGTTGTTTTAGTTGATTACCAATTAACAAGCTTAAGTACTTGAGATTGTGGATATTTGAGAGTAAAGATCCAAGCCACAAGGCCTCGTGCTGGGGTTGGCTGCAGCAGTGCTTTTGGCATTTACTCATGTTATAGCGAATTTGGTTGGTGGCTTCAGTTGCCTTTGTTCTCAACCAGAGGCTGATAAGGCTTCTCCCAATAGACAATTCTCAGTGGCTTCTGTCATTTTAACATGGTAATGTCTCATTGCCTCCATTATTGTTTTGGAGAAAAAGAATAAGGAGAAATGTTAAATGTACAATTAAGAGAGAAACAAAGAAATTTAGAATGTGATAAACGATGTTATGAGAAAACCATCACCAAATTTTTGTGGCATGATTTTTATTCTATACCTTGTTTTTATTATCTCCTTTTAATTGTGTGTTTGATCAGGATTGTGTTGGTTGGTGAATTGAGTGTGATGGTGATGGTGATGTGATGCTGAAAATAAAATAAATGTGTATTTTTTATATTAGCAAGAAAAGATTAGCTGTTCCTGGTATTAGTTTTTATGTTTGGTTTGAATATAAGACTCTTGCATTCTTATTATAAGTTTCTCCATCTTTTCTTCTTTGTTCTCTGTCTTGAACTTTATGTCTTGTTATCATTCGCTTCATGTTTTCGTCAAATAATGTCTTCTGTCATGTTTTGTTTACCTACTGAAATATGTTTAATTCTTGAAGATCTCTTAGAAGTGAATCTTCACATTCAAATAATCTTCTTAGGTTTAATTCGTTCTCAGTAGTAAGCTTCCATAATTTCTGGACCAAAATTCAGAGTTTCCATTCTTAGTTTGTGATAGAAAATTGAATCAAAATCCCTAGCAGGTTCTAATCTCAATCTAAACACAAGTTCAGTATTCGTATTTGGTTATCGAAGCTTAGATCCAACATTCTGATGACAGATCCAACATTTCTGTAACATTCTGTGATGTTTGTTCGGTGATTGGTAAATGGTAGGCGTCTTTCATTGAAGGACCGCATTCGTTGATTAAGCGAAGATGGACTGAATTCACGTGATTCGTAGAGGCAGTGCGGATTCACGTGCAGAGGTGAACAGAATTGAATTTGTTGTTTTCTAATCAACTGTAATTGAATTTTAATTCATGTAAAGTGTGCAAAGTGAAACTGGCGCATGTGGTGAAAGTGTTGTGGTGCGTTTTTGGGTTTGGAAATTGAATTCGCAAATGCTTTGAATTGAAGATCTCCAAGCGATGCTGGCTAGTTACAGGTGGAGTAATCACGCGTACGATGAATTCAATTATCAGACAGAGCCTTTGACATTTCAAATGCAGTGCTGCTCTTGTCAATTGCAATTGATTCGGTATTTTTCAGTGCAATAATTAAACTAAATTGGAACATGAATCCGCAAAGCAGTAGCTGTTTCGAGTGAAGGTGCAGACAACATGAATTGCTCGGTGCAATTAACAAGCGGAATTCTGGAGTTGACGCTGAGTTTTACGTTCAGTTCAATAATCAATCAGGTTTCATTGAAGCATTTCGTCCAATATTTGGAATTGACTCTGCGTCGAATGTAAGCGAGTCTAAGCTTTATCATCTGTTTCAATCGTTTTGTTCAGACGAATTTGTCAAGCAGCAGTTCAATTGATCAAGCATGAGTTGGAGCATTTTGTATGAAGCAATTGATTCAAGGTCTGCTTCGTTGCTCGAGTGTTTTGGAAGCAAGCAGTTGATATTTTGTGTGATTGAATTAACTCAGAAACGGCAGTTTGAATCAAAATTCAGCAAGATTTGATTCTTTAAGCAATTGTGGTAATTCATTGGTGTTGTTGTACGGTGCCTAATGCCATTGATTTTGATGTGGTTAGATTGAATGGAATAATTAAAGAATTCAATGGCAGTGCAGTAAATTAGATCATGATGGAGTTGTTTGTTTAGTTGGTGCAAAGTGAATTCTATTGGATGCAGCTAACTTGATTGTCTAATTGGCATAAGATTCTCTTTTTTCAACTAGCTCAGAACTTGAACTGCTGCAATGGTTCATGTATTTCTAATTGAGAACTTGAACCGGCGCAATGGTTTATGTATTTCTGGTGGCTTGATTAGGTGAATATAGGTTAAATTCATTGGTGCCGTCGTGAATTGAATTTGGTCTAATTCGAGAAGCCTGTCAGTTTATTCAAATTTGGAAAGAAATTTCTTAAAAAAAGAGTGATGATGTGATACTAAAACAAAAGTAATTATGTATTTTTATTTATTTATTTTCTTTAATAATATTTTTTCTTTTATATTTTGTTTTAATATAAGGTTGGGGAACCAAAGTTTTTCTTTCTCTAATCCTTTTCCACCATATTATTAAAACAATCCTTTTCCACCATATATATATATATATATATATATATAAAACAAGAGCTCCTGTATTTATTTTGGTAATTTTGATTAAATAAAAATATTTGTGAGTTTTATTTTGATTATTATATATCAAATATTAAGTTGCTCCCTGTATGCTTAAAATAACGTTTGTTTAACTTATGTTTTCATGGTGCGCATGTAGTTAATTAAAGTTTTAAAAGTAAAAAGTTTTCCCTATTAGAAATTCTTATCTTCGTGGACTAGATTAAGTGACTGACTAGTCTCTATACTTAATTATTTCATAAACATTATTCTTTTAAATTTCTAAAATTATCTTAATTCTTTTATGTTTTTTCAATTATTTGATGAAAATTGTGTTGGGTAAACTTAAATATGGGTAGTTGAATTTAATGATAAGTTATGTAAATTGTCTTAGAAAATTGCAAATGTTAAGAGTGTTTTTAGTAATGATTAAAACATGCACTAAAATTCATTAATTGTGATAGTTATAATTAATGTATGTAGTTGAAAGGGCATGTCAAAGTGTCTATAAATAGTCTATGTACTACTTAATGTAAATATATAACAAGTTATAATACATATAGTGTTTATTAAGAAAAACTTGTTGTGAATAAATTTATATTTGTCTGTATTTTAAATTATGCTTTTAAATTAAAACCAATTTTTTTTTTCTTAAAAGATAAAAAATATATGTAGGATATTACAAAATTGATGTAAATTTATATCTAGTAAGTATTATAAGGTATGATGTAAACTTACATAGTCGTCACATTATTAACAGACGTAAAAATTTCAAATAGATAAAATGTTTTATGTGATAATGCCACCATTTTTTTTTAGAAATTGTAATATTAGTCTTGAATACATTGTGTTTGTATAAAAATCATATCCTTTGAGTTTTTCAAATTTCAAAGTAAACCTTTTTAGTAAAAGAGTTGTTTTTATAATAAATTGTTTTTTTTTTATAACATCATATTGACCATTAAGAATTGTAACAACACTTCTCAAACATTGTTTTTATTTCCTTGACTAGCTATATACTTACTAAAGTATTGTTGGAGGGATGATAATCCTTGAGTTTTGCTTGTGATATCATTATAACCATAAAAGATGACCTTATTGTAGATTCAAAGTCTACCAAAGACCAATTACACCTTTTTGGCATTCAAATAGTCTAATGAATTTGATCTCAGGTGCTTAGTTTTAGAAGGGTAGGAGTAGCTTTTTTTACACTCATTTTAGGAATTTTAGAATTTGGATGCTTTGCTAAATTTTTAGTATTATTATTATGTTATGTTTTCAAAATACACTTATATACATTAATTTCAATATCTTAAAATATATTAAAACCTTTTGTAATATACATCGATATCAATATATTTTGAAAGTTTAATAAAGAATTTGAACTCAAAATTTCATGTCCTTACATGTTAGAAGTGGGTTTTAGGCCTAATTCAACCCCACAAAACCGGCTTGTAGGGTGAGGTTTGCACCCACTTATATACACTTAAATGACCTTATCTCTAGTCGATGTAGGACTTCCAACACACCCCCCTCACGCCGAGGTATATGCATCTCGAGCGTGGGATTAGACTTTTTAATGGGTGGTCCGATAGCGGCCCGATAGCAGGTGGAACAACATGCCCAACGACAACAAAAATCGCTAGGATAGGCTTCAATCATGGCTCTGATACCATGTTAGAAGTGGACTTTAATATATAAGTGAAGTTAGGCTTAAAGTCCACTTCTAATATGGTATCAGAGTCATGGTTAAAGCCTATCCTAGCGAGTTCTAAGTGGGCATTTCTCTTTCTATTCCACCCGTTGTCGAGCCGCTATTGGACCACCCAATTTCTACTATCACGCACGAGATGTCTATACCTCGGCGTGAAGGGGGTGTGTTGGAAGTCCCACATCGACTAAAGATAAGGACAAATTATAATATATAAGTGAGGTGCAAACCTCACCTTACAAGCCGGTTTTGTGGGGTTGAATTAGGCCTAAAACCCACTTCTAACATTACATTTAATAGTTCTCTTAGAAGTCTCATGTATTTTGGTTATGTCTATTAAAAAAATGATTTCTTTATTATTTGATCTTAAAAAACTCTAAAATAACAAGTATTCAAGACCTTGATACAATATAAAAGTGTTGTAGGGATAGAACCTTCCTTCATATCTGTTCCGGTATAGGGCCGAGATCCAAACCGCCTACACAATTTCCCTTGATCGATCTGCAGTCCAAGTCCTCTCGCGTGCTCCCGTGCTCCAGACGCCCGGAGGGTACCTGCTAAAGGCACTCCGATGCTTAAGTCAGTTTAGTTATCCGGTCGGGTATCTTAGCTCAGAATTAAATGCACAATAAATGAACCTATCTACCTGTGACCTTTGACTCGTATTTATAGTGGTGGACATGGGCCTGGGATTAAGGTTACCTTAATTAGGGCCCAATTGTGGCCCAACCATCTNAAACATGTGGTTACGCAAATCATTCTATACTTACCTTAATCCTAATGATCGTGACCGTCCGGCCTCTCTGCCGGGCGACCGCCTTCCCCTTGGTCGTACTCTACAGGTAGATCTTGCGACCGCCNGTCCGGCTATGGCGTNACCGGACANCGGTCCTTAGCTGTCAGTAATGGCGGAAAGTGGAATGATACGAAAGNTGTNGTGTTAGCTGTTGGGTCTGTTCGGGTCATCCTTTTTCTATTGCCGGCCTTCCTTCGCCGAATAGCAATGGTCGTTCGGCTTTCTCCCTGACCGTTCTCACGCTTGGGCTTTCGTCCGTCCAGTGGTGACCACGACCGGGCGGTGGTCCCTAGTACATCAGGCCCCCCAAGCCCTAGACATAAAGTCGTAGGGTTTACAAGCGGCGTCCGTCTGTGCCGAGGTGTGTCGGGTCGTTCCATGGACCGGTGAGGGTGTTTTTGTAAATCAGGGCAGGGAAAATTTTAAGCGGGAAATTTGAAAATAGGGTGCCACGTGTTGGAATGGCAGTGGAGGCGTTACGGGGGAGTGGAATAGTCACGCAATCTGGACCCTTGATGATGTTTGAAACGAACGGTGCGATGTGGTTGGCAGTTACGAATATTTCGGCTATAAATAGGAGTCATTTGACTGCTTCAGACTTACCTTTTACTCACTCTTTCCACAGCAGCCGTTCGACATTTCTTTCTTAACCAGGTAAAAATAAATGGCAATTACCATATCGTCTTCTGGTTCGGCGGGTGGGGATGGCGGGGATTCGTCAAGCGGAAGCGGAAGCGGAAGTTCGCGCAGCTCGGGGTCATCCTCGAGGGTGGAGCAGTCAGACGCCGGGCAACCGGCAGACCGAATCATACACGGGACGACTCTTTATCTCCTGGAGGGAGGCGTGGAGCTTGAACCCATCCGTCCCACACCGGCCGGAGGGTGGCCAGCAATAAGGGGGTACGACTGGGCCCCGCACGACGTGGGAACCTATGAATCCGAGTTTCAGAACCGGGGAGTCCTCTTGGAGTGGGCCAACCAGTCTTTCATAGCTCGTGATGAGGCGGACGCCCAGCTTTTTCGGATGGGCGTGTGTTATCCCAATGAGCGAGTCTGTCACGGGAAAGGGGCGAACTCCGAAGATTTCTTTTTCGTGTATACGTATCTGTTCCGTCGCATGATGGTGCGGATCCCATTCACTCGGTTCCAAGCTGCCGTCTTGAAGAGAATGAATGTCGCCCCCGCCCAATTGCATCCGAACAGTTGGGCCTGTATTCAGGCGTTCGTGGTGGTGTGTTCGGCTTTGGGCGTCGAGCTTTCGACATCTGTTTTCTTTCACTACTTCCACGTTCGGCCGGTTACGACGTGGGGTTGGGTGTCGTTGAGGTCCATTCAACAGGGTTTGTTTCAAAACTACTCGGATTCTTTCAAGGACTTTAAACATAAGTTCTTTAAAATAATAATAAAGGATAGCGGCCGGAAGGAATTTGTGGATCCATCCGGTGAACCCCTATTTCCTTTTTACTGGACTGAGGAGCCGGCCCACATAAAGCCGGTGCCGGCATGCGATCTGACTTCGTCCGAGCGTGAAGCCGTAAGGCTTATTAACGATCTCCCCCGTCGCCTCCCCGCCCGCAAGCTGGTTGAATGCCTATGCCACGAGGATTTTATTAACGTGGCGTTTGGTACGATTTTATTGTTTTGTATCGTTATGTGTACGTTTTGTTCTGGCTGATTTTACTCTCGTTTATTGCAGGCGCTATGTCATTCCCCGGCCCCCGTAAGACGAAGTATGTCCCTCCTGCCCAGAAGAAGGACCCCCGCCTGGTTGCGGGCGGTGACGTGAAGATTCCGCCCCCAAGACCCACTTTCAAGGTCGTCCGCCGAGAAGCAAGCGCGGACCCCACTCCCGTGGGTATTCCGCTTACTGGCGTTGACCCCACCCCTGTGGGTATTCCGCTGGTCGGCGCAACCAGGACCGCGGAGGTTGCACCTATCAACCCTCCCGTTGGGTCGACCCCCCGGGTGACCGTGGCCGACGCTGGGAAGACCGCGGCTGATACCGGAAAGACCGCGGCTGGTACTTCCGACCCCTCCCGTGTCGATGCTTCCCGAAGGAAGAAAAAGAGGTCTAAGGAAGGTGAAAGGTCTTCCTCTAAGAGAAGCAGGCGGGAGCGCACCCCTCAACCTCTTCCCGGCGGTCTTATGGACCTAGCTTTCGGCGTTAGCGACCGGCTGGACTTCCGTATGAGCTCGGCGCAGCGCGAAATCGTGGAGCAGCTCTCGGAATAACAACTGCTTAAGGCCGCCTTGGAGCATAGCAGCCGGGGGTCCATGCTAATATGGTACGCGGAGAAGTTTGCTGACCGCCGGGGGCTGGATGCCATTCAACGGGAGTTGATATCCGAGAAGAAGGCGGCTGCAGAGGTGAAGGCTAGCCTGGAGGCGCTCACCTTTGAACATGCCAACTGTGAAACGGAGCGGGCGGGTCTGCAGAGAAAGTTGGCGGATGCGTGTGCTGAAGTGGAAACCCTCACCCAGAAGCTTAGTGCTTTGGGGTTGAAGTATGAGGCGGAGCAAGAAGAGAATAGCCGCCAACGAGCCGCCTTGGCCGAGGCGAACAAAAAGGTCTCGTCCCGGGACGAGGAGCTGGTTGAGATGCATGCTGAGAACATCCGCCTACAAGGAGAACAACAACAAGTGGCGGATACTATCACGCGCCTAAACCAAGATATCCAACTGGAGCATGAGGAGGGTTTTTTCAAAGCCATCCGCCAAGCCGCCTACTTTTTTAACTTTGACCCGACTTCTGTGGAATTTGACTTAGGAATGGATGTTCACAAGGGGAAGATGGTGCCCCTTTCAGAAATCCCTGGAGAGGAGGATGAAGCCCCGCCGGCTGACAACAACTGATTTTATTGTCCTTTTTTGGGTTGGGGGTTTTTGTGCTTTTGGTTGAAGCTGGCCGGTTTTTGCATCGCTTTTTGTTATTTAAATTACCAAGTATACATTGTACAAGCCCTCTGTTAATGAAATTATTTAGACTTTACGTCGTTGCGTTGCGTAATTCATTTATTTTCGAAGTAACACGTTAGCCCGGACGGCGATAATTCTGTTTGCAAGGCTCGCCGTTGGCGGTCCTTTCGTGGGATGCGTCGTGTGCCATCCTTGCGTGTTTTGCGGGCGGTCATGGTTCTGTTGGAACTCGTCGTTCGCCGCCTGGTGAGATGGTCGGGTGGCAGTGGTTCCAAAGGAACTCGCCGTTCACCACCCGGTGATATGGTAGGGTGGCAGTGGTTCCGAAGGAACTCGCCGTTCACCACCCGGAGAGATGGTCGGGTGGCAGTGGTTCCAAAGGAACTCGCCGTTCACCACCCGATGATGTGGTCGGGTGGCAGTGGTTCCAAAGGAACTCGCCGTTCACCACCCGATCAGGAGTGGTAGTGTCTTTTCCGGGGAAAAGACGCCGTGCACCACTTGGTCATCCTGCACTTATAAGAAGTAAACACTTGGCCTTCATTTAACTTCAGAAGTATTTACATCATAAGTTTAACTGAAATAAAATTTCAAATGGGAGGCGTTCCAAGTGTTCCGCAGCGGTCGTCCGCCTGGGGCGGAAAGGCGATAAGCTCCATTTTGTAAGTTTTCTAGCACCCGGAATGGGCCGTCCCATTTTGCCGCAAGTTTCCCATGCGCCTGCTCTTTCCTGGCGTTCCCGGTCTTCCTCCATACTAAATCACCCTCCTGAAAACTCCTTGGCCGCACCTTAGTATTGTACCGCCTCTCCACTAGCCGCCGACAAGCCTCCGCGTGCAACACGGCACGATCCCTTCGCTCTTCCACGGAGTCCAGCTCTACCCTCAATTCCTCCTCGTTGAGCTGCAAGTCCTGGATCTGCCTTCGTAGCGACGGTTCCCCCAGTTCCACCGGCAACATGGCGTCCGTCCCATAGGTTAGGTTGAACGGGGACTCTCCGGTAGTCCCGTGCGGGGAGCAGCGGTATGCCCATAAGACCTCTGGCAGTTCGTCTACCCAAGCTCCCTTTCTATCGCCTAACCTCCTTTTGAGCTCGGCCACAATTGCTTTGTTGGCTGCCTCGGCTTGGCCGTTCGTCTGAGGATGTTCTACCGAACTAGTGATGTGTTTGATCCCCAGCCCTTGAAAAAATGATTGCAATTTTTTATCAATGAACTGTCGGCCATTATCGGTTACGACCGTCTGTGGGAGTCCAAACCGGCATATTACTTTCCAAAAGAAACTCTGCACTTGCCGGGCGGAAATTGTAGCTAAAGGCTCTGCCTCTATCCACTTTGTGAAATAATCTACTGCGACGAGTATAAACTTCTTCTGCGCTCGGCCGGGGGGAAAGGGGCCTACAATATCGATCCCCCACTTGGCGAACGGCCAGGGAGAGACGATAGTTCGCAATTCAGCAGGGGGGGCGTGCGGTATGTTTGCATGAGCTTGGCATCGTTCGCACTTTGTCGTGAGTGTTTTGGCGTCGCTCTCCATTGTCGGCCAATAATATCCGGCCCTGAGGGCCCTCGCCCGTAATGTCCTCGCCCCCGTATGTAAGCTGCAGATTCCATTGTGGAGTTCGTCCAATACATACGCCGCCTGGTCCGGACTCACGCATTTCAGCAGAGGGACGGAGAACCCCCTCCGGTAAAGGTCTCCGCCTACGGTGACGTACCGGGCCAGGCGTCTGGCTTCCGTCGGCTTCAAGCTGACCCCCTGATCTTGGTCTGCCATCATTTTCATAATTTCGGCACGCCAATCGTTGTCGGCCGGTGCTCCCAACGTCATGCACTCCACAGACGGCTCTGTCAAAACTTGTCGAATGACAGTAGTCAGTTGCCCTTTTTCCTTGCCGGCGCTGAGCTTCGACAACATGTCCGCCCGGGCGTTCTCTTCCCGCGGGATGTGCTTTATAACGAAGGGCTGGAAATGCTTGGCTAGCGTGCTAGCTTTGTGGAAGTATCTCAGCAGCTGGTCATCTTTAACTTGAAATTCTCCCGTCATCTGTCCGACCACCAGTTGGGAATCCGTTCTGCATGTGAGGGATTGGGCCCCCATATCCATGGCCAGGGCAAGTCCGGCAATTAAGGCCTCGTACTCGGCCTGGTTGTTGGAAGCTTTAAATTTGAACACCAGTGATTGTTCGATTAGGAAACCGCCCGGTCCCTCTAACACCATCCCGGCTCCGGCACTTGCCCGGCCGGCTGCACCATCTACGTAAAGGCTCCATCCTTCAGAAGACTGGGCCTGAGCCAACTCTAGGGCAAAATCAGCCAAGTGTTGTCCCTTAACGGATCCTCGTGGCTCAAAGCGTAAGCCGAATTCTGACAACTCCACCGCCCAAGTCACCATCCTCCCAGCTATATCGGGTTTTCTCAGGATCTTAGATACGGGGTGGTCGGTTTTGACAACCACCTAATGGCTTTGGAAGTATGGGCGAAGCCTCCTTGAAGCGTGGAGAAGAGCTAGGGCGACCTTCTCGACCAGCTGATACCGGGTTTCGGCGGGTTGAAGCACCCTGCTAATGAAGTATATCAGGCGGGGTTCACTGGCGTCCTGGACCAAGGCCGCGCTGATAACCTCCTGAGATACCCCCAAGTATACTTGCAACTCGGTATCCGGGAGGGGTCGATTCATTATCGGTGGGTTGGTCAACAGGCTCTTCACAGCGGCGAACGCCAATTCACACTCTGCATCCCAGCTCCCCGTTTCATCCCCTTTCTTCATCCTTCTTAGGATAGGTCGTATCCGGTCGGCCAGCTTTGGAATGAACCGGGCAAGGGCCGTCAGTCGTCCGACCAGCCGCTGGATCTCCTTCAAGTTAGCAGGACTTCGCATGTCAAGGATGGTCGCACACTTGTCGGGATTAGCCTCTATCCCCCTCTCGGTCAACATGAATCCTAAAAATTTTCCGGCGGAGACACCAAAAGTACACTTGGCAGGGTTAAGATGCATATTATATCGGCGTACCTGTTGGAACACTTCCTCCAGGTCGCGAAGGTGGTCCTCGGGCGTCGTTGACCGAACGACCATGTCGTCCACGTACACCTCCATGCATCGTCCGATCTGGTCCGCGAAGATCTTGTCCATTAACCTTTGGTACGTGGCACCGACGTTCTTTAACCCGAATGGCATTACATAATAACAGTAGTTCTCCCGGTTGGTGATAAACGCCGTCTTCTCCCGGTCGGCTTCGTGCATGGGTATCTGGTTGTACCCGGAATAGGCATCCAGGAAGCTGAGTAACCGGTGACCGGACGCCCCATCCACCAGGCTATCAATGTTCGGGAGCGGATGGGAATCTTTGGGACAAGCCTTGTTCAGATCCGTGTAATCGGTGCACATGCGCCACTTCCCACTAGGCTTCTTCACCATTACCACGTTGGCAAGCCAAGTGGTATATGTCACTTCGCGGATAAACCCGGCCTCCTTCAGTTTCCTCACCTCCTCGTCTACCGCCCGTTCCTTTTCAGCCCCCATCCGGCGCTTCTTTTGTGCCACCGGCCGTGCCTCTCTAAAGAGGGCTAAGCGATGTGTCATGATTGAGGGGTGTATCCCCGGCATGTCGGCCGCGGTCCAGGCGAACAAATCCCTATTCCGCCACAATATCCCCCTGAGGCCGTCCTCAATCACAGGATCCAAGCCTCCTGCTATTGTGGTGACTTGATCCTCTCTCGAGCCCAACTTGGCCGGCTGCACCGTTCCGTGCGGTTCCATTCTATCTTCCGTTCCCACCCGTGGGTCCAGGTCAGCCATGGCCACCTCCGACCGTGGCACTTTTGCCCTCGGTACCCGAGGGTACATACGCAATCCTGCGGCGTAACATTCCCTTGCCGTTTTCTGATCGGCCCGCACCGTTATAATCCTCTTCCTCTCGTTGGGGTACTTCAAAGTTAAATGGGGTGTGGACACAATGGCCCCGAAAGAGTTGAGGCACGGGCGCCCCAACAGAACATTATATGAAGTGTTGGCATCCACCAGTAGATACCGAACCTTCTTCTCATCGCCATCCCGCCCCGTTCCTAGTCGGGTGCGGAGATCTACGTACCCTTTGGTGTCCACCCGTTCCCCGGCAAAGCCCACAATCTGCTCGTGGAAAGGGACGATCAGTTCCTCCGAAAGGTCCATCTGCAAGAAAGTCTTCCAATAAAGGATATTGGCTGAGCTTCCTTGGTCGACTAGGACCTTTCCTACCTCATACCGGGCGATTTCCGCCATGATAACCATCGTATCATCCTGCTCCAAATCAGGGGCGTGAAAGTCATCGTCCGTGAACGTTATCGGCGGCATAGATTTCCGGGTAGCTTGGACACTGTTTACTGAACGCAATGCCCTCACATGGCGCTTCCGAGCGGAGGTTGACGGTCCCCCGCCCGCGAACCCACCCGATATCGTATTGATTCGACCGCGGATCGACCGATCACGATCACCGCTGCGACTTCTACTCCTCCTCCTTCGGTTATCGTAGCTTGACCGATTGTCCGTCCGCCGGAGTGGTCGACTCGGACTCCGACCTTGATCTCTCCGGGGGGCGGGACTTGACCCCCGCCCTCGCCGAGGTTCGGCGGGCGCCGTTTTGATGTATTGCTTTAGATGCCCGGCGCGGATCAACTCTTCTATCTTGTCCCGCAGGGTCACACACTCCTCCGTGGTATGTCCCATGTTTTGGTGATATAAGCAATGCTTATTGCCATCAGCTCCGGCCGGCGTAGGCCGCTTCTTTAGGGGGGGGATTAGATTGACACTCAGTGCCTCCTGCAGGATACGAGCAGGAGGGGCGTTTAGTGGGGTATACTGTTGGAACTTGGGTCCTCGGGGGGCTTCCCGCGGCTTGAAGCCCCCCATCCGCGAGGACCCGTCGGGTTTCTTACCCTCGGCCTTTTCCTTCGACTCCTGGTTTTCCTTCTTGTAAGCTTGTTTCATCTCCTCCACTCTCATTTCATCCGCCGCCCGCTCTCTCAACTCCTCCATGGTCTTCGGTCTCTTCCGGCACACACTATCCTTAAAGGGACCTGGGCGAAGGGCGGGCATCACATATTGTAGGGCCAATTCAACGTTTAACCCCTTAACCCTTCGGACCATCTTCTGATAACGGTCCATGAATGCTTTCAGTGTCTCATCTTTCCCCTGCCTAAGATTGGAAAGTTCAAAGACCGTGGGGTCTTCGGCCCGGCTACCAGCGAATTGTCTCCCAAACATCTCCTTCAACCCCTCAAAACTCTGGATGGATCCCGCAGGTAAAGCATTGAACCATTCGAGCGCCTCACCTTCTAATGAAAGGGAGAAAGCCCGGCACCAAATTGCCCTGTTGCCCGTTCGGCCATCCGGGTGGAGAAGGCCTGAATATGATCATCAGGATCGGTTGTACCGTCATATATACTGAGTTGAGGGGGCACAAAGTGCTCCGAAATATGGACGTCCATGATGGCCCGAGTGAATGGTAATCCTTCAACTACCTCCTCCTCTTTCACCAGCGGCGCCCCTCCAACCGGTGCTGTGTTAACAGTGCCGGTTATTCTCTCCGTTCTCGCCTGACTCCCCTCTAACTCCGTGTCCTCCAACTTCCAAGTCTTATCCGAGGCACTACTATGCTCGGCCGTTCCCTCCCGACCGGTCGAGGTCCTAAGCTCATCCTCCTGTTGCCGTCCTGACAGGTCCTTACCTTTTTCCCTGATTTCCCGTTCTCGGGCAATCCGAGCGGCACACTCCTCTCTCACAGCCGATAACTCTTGCTCATGTTGCCGCCTCATGTCCTCCAATTGTTGCCGCAAAGCTCTGATCGCCTCCGCCGGGTCCTCAGCGGTCGCGTTCCTGGTGGTCACCATTGGGCTTAAACTCTCGGCCCCATGGTGGGCGCCAAAATGTTCCGGTATAGGGCCGAGATCCAAACCGCCTACACAATTTCCCTTGATCGATCTGCAGTCCAAGTCCTCTTGCGTGCTCCCGTGCTCCAGACGCCCGGAGGGTACCTGCTAAAGGCACTCTGATGCTTAAGTCAGTTTAGTTATCCGGTCGGGTATCTTAGCTCAGNGCGTAATTCATTTATTTTCGAAGTAACACGTTTGCCCGGACGGCGATAATTCTGTTTGCAAGGCTCGCCGTTGGCGGTCCTTTCGTGGGATGCGTCGTGTGCCATCCTTGCGTGTTTTGCGGGCGGTCATGGTTCTGTTGGAACTCGTCGTTCGCCGCCTGGTGAGATGGTCGGGTGGCAGTGGTTCCAAAGGAACTCGCCGTTCACCACCCGGTGATATGGTAGGGTGGCAGTGGTTCCGAAGGAACTCGCCGTTCACCACCCGGAGAGATGGTCGGGTGGCAGTGGTTCCAAAGGAACTCGCCGTTCACCACCCGATGATGTGGTCGGGTGGCAGTGGTTCCAAAGGAACTCGCCGTTCACCACCCGATCAGGAGTGGTAGTGTCTTTTCCGGGGAAAAGACGCCGTGCACCACTTGGTCATCCTGCACTTATAAGAAGTAAACACTTGGCCTTCATTTAACTTCAGAAGTATTTACATCATAAGTTTAACTGAAATAAAATTTCAAATGGGAGGCGTTCCAAGTGTTCCGCAGCGGTCGTCCGCCTGGGGCGGAAAGGCGATAAGCTCCATTTTGTAAGTTTTCTAGCACCCGGAATGGGCCGTCCCATTTTGCCGCAAGTTTCCCATGCGCCTGCTCTTTCCTGGCGTTCCCGGTCTTCCTCCATACTAAATCACCCTCCTGAAAACTCCTTGGCCGCACCTTAGTATTGTACCGCCTCTCCACTAGCCGCCGACAAGCCTCCGCGTGCAACACGGCACGATCCCTTCGCTCTTCCACGGAGTCCAGCTCTACCCTCAATTCCTCCTCGTTGAGCTGCAAGTCCTGGATCTGCCTTCGTAGCGACGGTTCCCCCAGTTCCACCGGCAACATGGCGTCCGTCCCATAGGTTAGGTTGAACGGGGACTCTCCGGTAGTCCCGTGCGGGGAGCAGCGGTATGCCCATAAGACCTCTGGCAGTTCGTCTACCCAAGCTCCCTTTCTATCGCCTAACCTCCTTTTGAGCTCGGCCACAATTGCTTTGTTGGCTGCCTCGGCTTGGCCGTTCGTCTGAGGATGTTCTACCGAACTAGTGATGTGTTTGATCCCCAGCCCTTGAAAAAATGATTGCAATTTTTTATCAATGAACTGTCGGCCATTATCGGTTACGACCGTCTGTGGGAGTCCAAACCGGCATATTACTTTCCAAAAGAAACTCTGCACTTGCCGGGCGGAAATTGTAGCTAAAGGCTCTGCCTCTATCCACTTTGTGAAATAATCTACTGCGACGAGTATAAACTTCTTCTGCGCTCGGCCGGGGGGAAAGGGGCCTACAATATCGATCCCCCACTTGGCGAACGGCCAGGGAGAGACGATAGTTCGCAATTCAGCAGGGGGGGCGTGCGGTATGTTTGCATGAGCTTGGCATCGTTCGCACTTTGTCGTGAGTGTTTTGGCGTCGCTCTCCATTGTCGGCCAATAATATCCGGCCCTGAGGGCCCTCGCCCGTAATGTCCTCGCCCCCGTATGTAAGCTGCAGATTCCATTGTGGAGTTCGTCCAATACATACGCCGCCTGGTCCGGACTCACGCATTTCAGCAGAGGGACGGAGAACCCCCTCCGGTAAAGGTCTCCGCCTACGGTGACGTACCGGGCCAGGCGTCTGGCTTCCGTCGGCTTCAAGCTGACCCCCTGATCTTGGTCTGCCATCATTTTCATAATTTCGGCACGCCAATCGTTGTCGGCCGGTGCTCCCAACGTCATGCACTCCACAGACGGCTCTGTCAAAACTTGTCGAATGACAGTAGTCAGTTGCCCTTTTTCCTTGCCGGCGCTGAGCTTCGACAACATGTCCGCCCGGGCGTTCTCTTCCCGCGGGATGTGCTTTATAACGAAGGGCTGGAAATGCTTGGCTAGCGTGCTAGCTTTGTGGAAGTATCTCAGCAGCTGGTCATCTTTAACTTGAAATTCTCCCGTCATCTGTCCGACCACCAGTTGGGAATCCGTTCTGCATGTGAGGGATTGGGCCCCCATATCCATGGCCAGGGCAAGTCCGGCAATTAAGGCCTCGTACTCGGCCTGGTTGTTGGAAGCTTTAAATTTGAACACCAGTGATTGTTCGATTAGGAAACCGCCCGGTCCCTCTAACACCATCCCGGCTCCGGCACTTGCCCGGCCGGCTGCACCATCTACGTAAAGGCTCCATCCTTCAGAAGACTGGGCCTGAGCCAACTCTAGGGCAAAATCAGCCAAGTGTTGTCCCTTAACGGATCCTCGTGGCTCAAAGCGTAAGCCGAATTCTGACAACTCCACCGCCCAAGTCACCATCCTCCCAGCTATATCGGGTTTTCTCAGGATCTTAGATACGGGGTGGTCGGTTTTGACAACCACCTAATGGCTTTGGAAGTATGGGCGAAGCCTCCTTGAAGCGTGGAGAAGAGCTAGGGCGACCTTCTCGACCAGCTGATACCGGGTTTCGGCGGGTTGAAGCACCCTGCTAATGAAGTATATCAGGCGGGGTTCACTGGCGTCCTGGACCAAGGCCGCGCTGATAACCTCCTGAGATACCCCCAAGTATACTTGCAACTCGGTATCCGGGAGGGGTCGATTCATTATCGGTGGGTTGGTCAACAGGCTCTTCACAGCGGCGAACGCCAATTCACACTCTGCATCCCAGCTCCCCGTTTCATCCCCTTTCTTCATCCTTCTTAGGATAGGTCGTATCCGGTCGGCCAGCTTTGGAATGAACCGGGCAAGGGCCGTCAGTCGTCCGACCAGCCGCTGGATCTCCTTCAAGTTAGCAGGACTTCGCATGTCAAGGATGGTCGCACACTTGTCGGGATTAGCCTCTATCCCCCTCTCGGTCAACATGAATCCTAAAAATTTTCCGGCGGAGACACCAAAAGTACACTTGGCAGGGTTAAGATGCATATTATATCGGCGTACCTGTTGGAACACTTCCTCCAGGTCGCGAAGGTGGTCCTCGGGCGTCGTTGACCGAACGACCATGTCGTCCACGTACACCTCCATGCATCGTCCGATCTGGTCCGCGAAGATCTTGTCCATTAACCTTTGGTACGTGGCACCGACGTTCTTTAACCCGAATGGCATTACATAATAACAGTAGTTCTCCCGGTTGGTGATAAACGCCGTCTTCTCCCGGTCGGCTTCGTGCATGGGTATCTGGTTGTACCCGGAATAGGCATCCAGGAAGCTGAGTAACCGGTGACCGGACGCCCCATCCACCAGGCTATCAATGTTCGGGAGCGGATGGGAATCTTTGGGACAAGCCTTGTTCAGATCCGTGTAATCGGTGCACATGCGCCACTTCCCACTAGGCTTCTTCACCATTACCACGTTGGCAAGCCAAGTGGTATATGTCACTTCGCGGATAAACCCGGCCTCCTTCAGTTTCCTCACCTCCTCGTCTACCGCCCGTTCCTTTTCAGCCCCCATCCGGCGCTTCTTTTGTGCCACCGGCCGTGCCTCTCTAAAGAGGGCTAAGCGATGTGTCATGATTGAGGGGTGTATCCCCGGCATGTCGGCCGCGGTCCAGGCGAACAAATCCCTATTCCGCCACAATATCCCCCTGAGGCCGTCCTCAATCACAGGATCCAAGCCTCCTGCTATTGTGGTGACTTGATCCTCTCTCGAGCCCAACTTGGCCGGCTGCACCGTTCCGTGCGGTTCCATTCTATCTTCCGTTCCCACCCGTGGGTCCAGGTCAGCCATGGCCACCTCCGACCGTGGCACTTTTGCCCTCGGTACCCGAGGGTACATACGCAATCCTGCGGCGTAACATTCCCTTGCCGTTTTCTGATCGGCCCGCACCGTTATAATCCTCTTCCTCTCGTTGGGGTACTTCAAAGTTAAATGGGGTGTGGACACAATGGCCCCGAAAGAGTTGAGGCACGGGCGCCCCAACAGAACATTATATGAAGTGTTGGCATCCACCAGTAGATACCGAACCTTCTTCTCATCGCCATCCCGCCCCGTTCCTAGTCGGGTGCGGAGATCTACGTACCCTTTGGTGTCCACCCGTTCCCCGGCAAAGCCCACAATCTGCTCGTGGAAAGGGACGATCAGTTCCTCCGAAAGGTCCATCTGCAAGAAAGTCTTCCAATAAAGGATATTGGCTGAGCTTCCTTGGTCGACTAGGACCTTTCCTACCTCATACCGGGCGATTTCCGCCATGATAACCATCGTATCATCCTGCTCCAAATCAGGGGCGTGAAAGTCATCGTCCGTGAACGTTATCGGCGGCATAGATTTCCGGGTAGCTTGGACACTGTTTACTGAACGCAATGCCCTCACATGGCGCTTCCGAGCGGAGGTTGACGGTCCCCCGCCCGCGAACCCACCCGATATCGTATTGATTCGACCGCGGATCGACCGATCACGATCACCGCTGCGACTTCTACTCCTCCTCCTTCGGTTATCGTAGCTTGACCGATTGTCCGTCCGCCGGAGTGGTCGACTCGGACTCCGACCTTGATCTCTCCGGGGGGCGGGACTTGACCCCCGCCCTCGCCGAGGTTCGGCGGGCGCCGTTTTGATGTATTGCTTTAGATGCCCGGCGCGGATCAACTCTTCTATCTTGTCCCGCAGGGTCACACACTCCTCCGTGGTATGTCCCATGTTTTGGTGATATAAGCAATGCTTATTGCCATCAGCTCCGGCCGGCGTAGGCCGCTTCTTTAGGGGGGGGATTAGATTGACACTCAGTGCCTCCTGCAGGATACGAGCAGGAGGGGCGTTTAGTGGGGTATACTGTTGGAACTTGGGTCCTCGGGGGGCTTCCCGCGGCTTGAAGCCCCCCATCCGCGAGGACCCGTCGGGTTTCTTACCCTCGGCCTTTTCCTTCGACTCCTGGTTTTCCTTCTTGTAAGCTTGTTTCATCTCCTCCACTCTCATTTCATCCGCCGCCCGCTCTCTCAACTCCTCCATGGTCTTCGGTCTCTTCCGGCACACACTATCCTTAAAGGGACCTGGGCGAAGGGCGGGCATCACATATTGTAGGGCCAATTCAACGTTTAACCCCTTAACCCTTCGGACCATCTTCTGATAACGGTCCATGAATGCTTTCAGTGTCTCATCTTTCCCCTGCCTAAGATTGGAAAGTTCAAAGACCGTGGGGTCTTCGGCCCGGCTACCAGCGAATTGTCTCCCAAACATCTCCTTCAACCCCTCAAAACTCTGGATGGATCCCGCAGGTAAAGCATTGAACCATTCGAGCGCCTCACCTTCTAATGAAAGGGAGAAAGCCCGGCACCAAATTGCCCTGTTGCCCGTTCGGCCATCCGGGTGGAGAAGGCCTGAATATGATCATCAGGATCGGTTGTACCGTCATATATACTGAGTTGAGGGGGCACAAAGTGCTCCGAAATATGGACGTCCATGATGGCCCGAGTGAATGGTAATCCTTCAACTACCTCCTCCTCTTTCACCAGCGGCGCCCCTCCAACCGGTGCTGTGTTAACAGTGCCGGTTATTCTCTCCGTTCTCGCCTGACTCCCCTCTAACTCCGTGTCCTCCAACTTCCAAGTCTTATCCGAGGCACTACTATGCTCGGCCGTTCCCTCCCGACCGGTCGAGGTCCTAAGCTCATCCTCCTGTTGCCGTCCTGACAGGTCCTTACCTTTTTCCCTGATTTCCCGTTCTCGGGCAATCCGAGCGGCACACTCCTCTCTCACAGCCGATAACTCTTGCTCATGTTGCCGCCTCATGTCCTCCAATTGTTGCCGCAAAGCTCTGATCGCCTCCGCCGGGTCCTCAGCGGTCGCGTTCCTGGTGGTCACCATTGGGCTTAAACTCTCGGCCCCATGGTGGGCGCCAAAATGTTCCGGTATAGGGCCGAGATCCAAACCGCCTACACAATTTCCCTTGATCGATCTGCAGTCCAAGTCCTCTTGCGTGCTCCCGTGCTCCAGACGCCCGGAGGGTACCTGCTAAAGGCACTCTGATGCTTAAGTCAGTTTAGTTATCCGGTCGGGTATCTTAGCTCAGAATTAAATGCACAATAAATGAACCTATCTACCTGTGACCTTTGACTCGTATTTATAGTGGTGGACATGGGCCTGGGATTAAGGTTACCTTAATTAGGGCCCAATTGTGGCCCAACCATCTNAAACATGTGGTTACGCAAATCATTCTATACTTACCTTAATCCTAATGATCGTGACCGTCCGGCCTCTCTGCCGGGCGACCGCCTTCCCCTTGGTCGTACTCTACAGGTAGATCTTGCGACCGCCNGTCCGGCTATGGCGTNACCGGACANCGGTCCTTAGCTGTCAGTAATGGCGGAAAGTGGAATGATACGAAAGCTGTAGTGTTAGCTGTTGGGTCTGTTCGGGTCATCCTTTTTCTATTGCCGGCCTTCCTTCGCCGAATAGCAATGGTCGTTCGGCTTTCTCCCTGACCGTTCTCATGCTTGGGCTTTCGTCCGTCCGGTGGTGACCACGGGCGGTGGTCCCTAGTACAATATCTATTCCATGCATTTTGATGTTTAAGAATAATACATCAAAGACACTTGCATCTAAAAAAGACTTTCCTTGTGTTAGATAACAATTGAAATATAGGATTTATATGTGGAAATACTTTTATATTTTTCATGCAATTTCAAACTTTTGATACTTATTTTCTTTTAAGTAGTCTTCTCACTGTTTACTTTCGATTCCACAAAATTCTATGGTTTAGACATATATTAATTAAAACTATTAAGTGGGATTAGAAAATATGACAACAACTTTAATTACCTTCTCTAATTCCCAACCTTTATTAAAAAAAAAAAGCAACTTCAAGATAAACAAATTACACAACAAAACAATCTTAATCTCAATTTTTAGTTAAGGAAATATTATAGAAACACGTTAAGAATATAATACATAATTCCATATAATTTACTCATGTTAAGTTTCAAAAATTATATTGAGACAGATTCTTCAAAGAAGACTCATTGAAGGTTAAATAATGTTTATAGAATAGTATTAATCACTTTTGCTTATTCCAATCAGTGCCTTTAATAAGCTTTTGTGATGAAAGTTAAGTTCGCTTAATTAATAAGGAAAGGTCCATAGTGCCATCAAACATAAACCATGGTTATCTGATTGAGACCACATATATATACTTTTTGTCACACATATAGGTATTAATTCATCATGTATCTTTTTTCTAAGACAAGGATATTTTCTTTCTTCCAAATGTATCCATCTCGATTTCAATTTTATATATGTATATCATTTATTACCGCGAGTTTGGAAAATAAAAGGAATATTATGTCACTTGTTTAATGAATTTTAAAATAAGGTACTAATTATTCTAAGATTAGAAAAAAAAATTGTTTTTCGTGAGAGTAGAGTATCATTTACAACATTAGTTACACCTCACTAAATATTCTTGGCTTTATCGTTGATGCCATGGTTCATGTGCTCATATATGGTTTATAATACGAAATCATGTGCTCGTTTGATACCATTGCATTGGTTACTTGAATGAATGAAAAGCAAAATGAAAGCAGAAATTCGTAATAAGATATTATGTAGTATTTGAGAGAGAAAAAATTTATTTATTTATTTTATATTTTAAGTATATCATAAGAACATAACCTCGTACTAATAATAACTCATTCATATTTGGAGGCGGTTTTTTTTTTGTCTTTTACAAATTTAGCCCTTTTCAAATGTTTAAAACAATGTTATATGTAACTTTTTTTTATCTCTTTATAAATATATATTTATATTCTTATATTTGAACCTTTTCATTTATAATTTATTATTATAAAGATTATAGATGATTGCATTTAGAACTATGGAAATTTGTCACCAAAAATTCTTTTGTTTTCCTTTTATATTGTTCTTTTCTATTTTTTATTTTTTTACAAATACATTTTTTTATCACCATTTTATTTTTTATAAGTATCAAGTGTAAAGAACCTTTTCCTTGTATTTATAATCAAATGGGTCTATAAATTTATAAGAAAAGTTAATTATGAGCATTTATTAATAAAGAAATGTTACCAATTTCACAATCATTTGGTCCACTATGTAGATACCTATAGTGACGCTATTTTATGAGCTGGTTTATGCCCTGCTTTCCTTGCACCCTATCAAACGAATCCAACATCAGAGGAAAAAAAAAAAGACACAAAAGCAAACCAATCTACTTCTATTCTATATATACTTTGTGTAGCATTCAGTGTTTACCCTCTTCCCAACAATCAAACCAGAAACAAACACTTTCAATTCTCCAAAAAGATGAACAGAGGAGCAGCAATTTTTTTGTGCCTCTTGCTTGTGGTCATGGATATTGCAGCTGGGATTCTAGGCATTGAAGCTGAAATTGCACAAAACAAGGTATGCTCGAAGAACATGTTTTGTTTTTCAAGTTTGTATAGAGATGATATAGTTGTTTTAGCTTTTAACCAATTGAACAGGTTAAGCACTTGAGATTGTGGATATTTGAGTGTAAAGATCCAAGCCATAAGGCATTCATGCTGGGGTTGGCTGCAGCAGTGCTTTTGGCATTAGCTCATCTTATACTGAATTTGGTTGGTGGCTTCAGTTGCCTTTGTTATCAACCACAACCTGATAAGGCTTCTCCAAATAGACAGCTTTCAATAGCTTCTCTCATTTTAACATGGTAATGAATGCCTCCTTCTCTTTTGGAGAAATCTAAATGTATAATATCTTGTAGTGTGATGAACAATTTCATAACATATACAGGATTGTGTTGGCTGTTGGATTGAGCATGCTGGTGATAGGAACTTCATCAAACAACAAGTCAAGTGGTTCATGTGGTTTCACTCACCATCACTTCCTATCCATTGGTGGAATTTTGTGCTTTGTGCATGCCCTATTCAGTCTTGTGTATTACGTTTCTTCCACTGCCTCTTAATTACTGGTTAAGATAACTGAACTTTCAGGCCACTTCTGCTCCCTTTTTTCTGCCATTTTTAAATCTTTTGCTTTTCCAAATGTGTACTAAGTTAGATTAAACAAAAATAGAACCAGTCTTCCTATTCATCCACTAACATGTGTAGTTGATTGATTACAGTTAAACTTAATTTCAAAACACTGATTAAGCATTATTATTTTAGACCTTCTTTTTAATTCTCAATTATTTATCCTGCTATAATTAAATTATTTTAAGTTTAGCTTTAGCCTGAATACACGTAAAATAATAGCAATTATGCAATCAGGAAAGACGGTAACCTCATTCAGGCTCTGTTTGCTTGGACCATGAAAAGTTGCTTCTTGGAATTTTTTTATCTCACACTACTTTCACAGTAAAACTTTAAAATTTAATCTTTGTTAATCTTATATTTTTATATATTACTCAATTTTTTTTTATTTAATATACAACTTTCATTTTATATTTAAATTTCTAATAAAAACACCTCTGAAACAAGTTGAAGAAAATTATTTGTACTATTAAGCATTATTGTATTCAACATTTCTCTACTTACCTTATTTTGGCACAAGGAAACAACACTCATGCATCCCCTTCCATGTGTGCCGTCGTCTTTTGGTATTACAAATTTTACATATAACTGTTGTACACTACTTTTATTGAGAAACTATAACAAATTAATAAAGGTAATAAATCTAGCTAAAGATGAAGAAAGATAATTAAATATATGATAGTTTTATGTATGTTTTCTATTAGTATTTTTCTTTAAGAAAGTTATTGTAGGAGTTAATGTAATTGAATGATATTAAAAAGAGAGAGAATATTTTCTCGTTTTAAAAAATACTAAATACATTTAACGACATATATAATCATAAATAATACTCTTAAGATAACAATAATTTAAAACTTAAAAAATTTTGTAATAAGTGAATAAAATTTACCCAAATTAGTTAAATAGAATAATAAGATATGATAACCAAATAATAGAAAAAATGGTTATCCTTGTCTTTTTTAGTTTCACTTTTTTTAAAAAAATAGTTTATGAATTATGTAACTCAAAAGTTTTTTTTTTTTCAAAAGAATAAAGTTTTGCATTAATAATTTATAAGGACTAAAGATACAAATAAATCTCTCTTTGTAAATATTGCTCGAATCTGTTTCCGTTTTGAAGAAAAATCCATATATTGATCGGATGTAAGTAATATCTGATTTTTTTAATTGGATATGGTGATGAATATCAGTAAGTATATGTTTGTCAAACCTCCATCCTTGTATTTAACATAATACTCATCTTGATTATTATTTTTGTTTTCGTTTAAATTAAATTATTAAATATTATGTAACCTCTTTTATATATATATATATACTTTCTATTTTTTTTTTAATTGTTTGGCTTGTCATGAAATTCATTCACTCCTCTAAAGTATATTTTCTCTTATGACAACCTTTGTTCAATTATATTCAAATAATATGTGTCAATTAAATATTTTTTATCGCAGGTTTAAATATTTATTCTTTTTTAATATTTATTGTGTATTTTTTTCACTTTAATAACATAAACCTTTCATTTAATAGGTAATATAAAAAATTATCTTTTTTATTATTATTATTAATTTTTGTATTATTTGAATAACTATTTTGTCTTGCTAAAATAATTTTATTATCTTCTAATAGTTCAACTAGGTTGATATTTGAACAATTTTCTTATATATCTGAAGTATTTTTTTATCTCATCATACTCTTTATAACCTTAATTATATATTTATTTTGTTTTCTGTGCAAGTAGTTTATGAAATTATTCCTAACACACACATTCATTCGATATTTTTTTAATATTTTTATTTGTTGTTTATTTTTATTATGTAGAATATCTTTTTGATATTTTTATATAATTATTTTTATTCTCAAACTAATTATCATAAGTGTAATTTTATCATTATAATTATATAAAAAAATTTATTTATTATAATATAATAATTTAATATAATTGTCATGAATTTTTTTATCACCATTCAAGTTAAAAAAATTAAAAATCTTTATTAAATTTAAATTATTATTAGCTTAATTTTTTTCTTGGTGTGATTATGATCAAATGGTATATTGTAATTTTTTTGGTATATAAAAAGAAATATTAAAGTAGAGACATTTTTAATATTTTTTAATTTGAATATTTGTTTTCCTATTATATTTTTAAAAAATATTTTTAATTTTTATCAACTAGGTTTCATTAAAATTTAAATATTTGAATTCTCATACAATTTTATTTGATACTCTAATTTAAAATATATACAATTATATTTTTTTTTTCTAAATATTTGAAATTAAAGAAACAAAAATATTTGATAATATTATTTTTTTTACTGTAATTTTGTTGATTTTATAAAAATTAATTAATTGATATTGAAATAATAAAAAATAATCTTTCGATTTTAAATTAAAATAAACTATTTTTTATTAGAATGGGGGAAGACACAGCCACCAAAGGATGACAAAGACATAGGGTGGACTCATTCCATTTGAAAAAAAAAAAGTTTCTTTGTAATTCTCATTGCTTGATATCATCAAAATATTATTTCCATATCTTTTTTTATCTTATGTATTCATGATATCCATACATATTTTTTAATTTTCTGTTTTTAATTGTAAAAGAATTTAATATTATAAAATATAAACTCAGATAAAAAATGAATTCTAAAATATAACACAAATAAAATTTATTGCGAGTAAATTTGAATAATTGTGGAGCGCAAGATATCCCTAATCGAAGCACAAAGCAATCTTGGCTTCCTTCCTCTCTCCACACGTATAGCTCCAACCCTTTTACATCTCAATCAAAGAATCATTCAGAATAATGGGTGAATTTAATTTTAAATTCATTTCTTAAATAATTTTAAAAATCATATAGGTAAGTTCTGATATGTACGAATTCATCAATTTAAAGTCATTTAACAAATAATTAGAAATTATGTCTTCGTTGCATGCTTTTTTTTAATTGAACTTGCACATAAAACAAGCCATGATTTATATATATATATTTTTTTAATATTTCAATAGATCCCTATTTTTGTACAGAATTTCAAATAGGTCCCTTTCTTTTTCGACGTCTCAATTGAGTCTTTATTTTTGTAAAATTGAATCAAATAGGACCTTTCCGTCAAATTGAGATGACGAAATTAGGAAGGGTAGACTGACAGTGTAGTTTTTTATTACGTGACATTAAAAACGTGACTGAATTGTATTTTTTTATTCTTGAATTGAAAAATAAAATATACAAAAATAGAGACCTATTGAAACATTAAACCTATAAGTTAAAGTCAGAGATTTATTTATTTTTTTTAACTTCACGAAACTGTATGAAAGTCGTGCTTTTTATAGTTGATGAGTTGAAATAAATTTCTTTTGACTATTTTACATTACTTGGTCAATAATTTCTTAGGATTTGGGAGTTAGTTTTATAGTTCCACACAATAAACGTATTGTGTTACCCAATATTAATATTTATAAATATATTTTATGAGTATTTTAATTTAGATATTGAAGAGAATTATAACAGGGGTTGATATCTTAAATTAATTTTTATAATTACTAATTTTCCTTTGAAACAGGTTTAGTAGATTTTAGAATAACTAATTATCAGATCAACTTATATCTTTAGAACTGTCAGAATAAAAAAAGGTTTATATACTATGAATAAACTAAAATTTATGGTTTAAATAAATTTGAGACAATTATCGTAACAATTGAAAGATTTTCCTTAATTATGTTAATTCATTTGGATAATTTGAATTTATAGTTAATTATAGTACGTAGCGTCTCATTTAATAGAGTAATTTATTAAACAAAATATCATATGTTTTGATATTATAAAGCAGATAGTTAACAAAACATATAATTTTACTGTTAAGTTATTTAAAGTAATAATTATATCAATAAAATATATTTATAGGACCTCCTAAACACAAAATATCTCACAAGATATATATGTCTGCATTTATATACATATTTATACGTTGTCACTCTGCCGTATCCTCTGACTTCATCAATGGCGGGTTAATATCTACAACATCCTTTGTTTGCACCAAATGGTGATCATTTCTAAAGAGATTGTAACATACATAAACAGACAACACAAAAACAAAGGTAAGTTAGTATACAAAGAAAATAACATATCAAAAGTTAATATAACAAAGCATAAATCAATATTCACAAAAACTCATCACACACTTGATCATATCACAATTCAACCCTTCTACTAAATGATTCTGATCCAATGCTGATATAGACTTCGTTGAAGGTTTACACCCATAGTAGTATTTATACTCTGTAGTAGAGTCATAAACAAGGGTAACTCAACCTACTTCCCTATGGGGTTAATCTCCCATTCACGACCTAAAGGGTCAGGGTAAAGACCTTCTACCATTCTCTCAGCCAACTCATTCATTTAACATGAGTTGAATGGTTGGTAAAATATTAGGATACATTCTCTCCAAAGTCTCATTATCAAGCATTCACCACAACTTTCTTGAACATAGAATTTCTCCTTGATATTCTTCTCACAACACCCATCTTTTATTTCCATAATATACTCATACCATTTCAAAAGCATTAACAATAATCAAATCATATGCACTGTAAACCAAATCACACAATAATACAATTTTCTTCCAACAACTCGACACACACACTAGGCATGGAAAACAACTTGGAGACTCTCATCAACGACTCAGGAAAGGTCCAAAACCTCAAAAATGACCTAAAAAATGTCCAAAACTGATGTCTATAACACCAAATTTGAGGTTCCTACAACTTCGATATTGCTAGACAACTCGTATCACCATATGATCTACTAGACACTTACCATCAGACAACTCCTTACCAAACGACCTCCCAAACCCTTACCACTAGACGATCTACTAGACGCTTACCACTAAACAACTCCTTATCAGACGACCTACTAGACTCTTACCACCAAACGACTCCTCACTAAACAACTCCACACCAAACGAATCCTTACCAAAAGACTCCTTACCAGACGATTCCTTACCAAATGAATACCACCAAATATTTATTACAAAGAAAGGCCAACTAAGTCTTAAATGGCCCTAAGACAGTCTCCAAAACTACAGACTTTCCTCAACACCATGATCTTAGACTTTTACCCAAGGTTGTCAAACTCGAGAGTTTACGTAAACTCGTGAGAGTCTAGTAAACTTGACTCCTAAACTCGTAACAGTTTACTTTGCATGAAAAAAAATATAAATAACATCCTAATTCAAATAAGGTAACAAAAATATTTAAATTCAAATACATACGTTCATAGAAATATTGTTCATAGAAATATAATGTACAACATCAATTGAAATGTCAAAGTCTCTATGCCTAATCCTCTAATCCTCTAATAATGGCATCATCATCTCCATAATCATCTTCATCTAACTCTTCTTCTGATGAATGTTATGCATCCTCAGTGTCTCCAAATGTTATGTTATCAAGATCAAGAGCATCTAGAGCAACATCTGTTGTTGCTCCATCTAAGTGAACAATTTCACCATCATTTTCACCTTCAACTTGATCAATCTCAACAACATCATCTGCCTCTTCAGTTGTTTATTCATCATCTGATTTAATGTCATAAAATGGAAGAGCTACAGGTTTTTGAATTTGCCTACTTTTCAACTTGGAGTTATACATCACATAAACTAAATCATTCATCTTTTTTTATGCAAACGGTTCCTTCTCTTTGTATGAACCTAAAATGAAATATAATACTTCTAGTGAAGATATAAACATAATAAAGAAATTTGTAAATTAAAAATATTTAAATTACCATTTTAAATGAGCTCCAATTACGCTCACATCCAGAAGAACTACAAGTCAAGCTTAGAATTCGAATAACAAATCTCTTCAACTCCGGAGTTCCATCACCAAACATGTCCCACCATTCCCCTAGATTTAACTCTTTTCTACACTCCTTTGCATCTTCCATTCCAAAAAGTCCTCTAGCATAATGAAATTCAACAATTTGTAAATTAATTTTTCTTCTTTCAGTCATATCTGGTATCAATCTTCTCATGCAAATATACAATCCTTCTTTCACCTCTCCATCATTATCACATCTAAAGTTAGGTTCATAGTGGAAATGGGGGTTCAGAAAATAGGTAGTTGCGTGAAAAGGCCTATGAAGTTGATTATCCCATCGAGCATTAATTATTCTCCAAACCTCTTCATAACTACATCAATTATATATGTTATATCAGAAATAATTTCACACATAGGTAATTAAACATTAAATGAGTAAAAGTTTGAAAATTTACCTCTTTTTGATATTGTTAAAGTTAGATCTAATCTTTTCTTTTGCACAATCCATCTCTTCATAAGTGAAACCCATTGTGGGTTTTACATCTGAGTTCACTAATCTTAAGACCACCATAAGAGGGGCAACAACTTTCAGGCATGTGGAGACATCCTTCCAAAACCGGCTATCTAATACCACATATTCTACTTTTTTATGCTCTTGTGAAGTTCCAAACTTGCTTATCTTCCACTCTTTAGAGCTAAACATGGTCAACAATGATGTTTTCAATTCATAAAGACAAACAAGAGTTAAATAAGCCGTGGCAAATCTAGTCATACCCGGTCTTATCAAGTCTCTACCTTTAGTGAAATTTTTTAATAAGGAAATCAACATTGATCTTCCATAAATGTAAGTTGTAATCTTTCTTCCCTTCTTAATTGTCAATTCATGGACATTTAAATTTTTTTCAAAATCTTCAAATTTCGAATCAATGCAATGTGTTGCGCATGGAGTCCAATACAATCTTTCCCTCTTTTGCATCAACAACTCTCCAATTGCCTTGAAATTTGCAGCATTATCAGTAACAACTTGAATAACATTTTCTTCTTTGACAAACTCAACAACATCATCTAACATTTTGAAAACTTTATCAACTGTTTTTGATATATCTGAAGTGTCAAGTGAATACAGAAAAACTGTCCTTTAAGACTATTCACCAAGAAGTTGCAAATAGAACGTTTTTTTTTTTCTATTTATCCAACCATCAGACATAATTGTACATCCAGTTCTCTTCCACTCCTCCTTATAATCCTCAAGGATTTTATCTGTTTTATTCACAGCTTGATTCAACAACTTTTCTCTAATGTCATGATAAGATGGTGGTTTGTATCCAACTCCATACTTACTCAACAACATCATCATACGACATTTTCTTCTCCAACAAACTCAACAACATCATCTAACATTTTGAAAACTTTATCAGTTGTTTTTTATATGTCTGAAGTGTTAAGTGAATAAAGAAAAATCGTCCCTTTAAGACTTTTCACCAAGAATTTGCAAATAAAATGTTTTTTTCTATTTGTCCAACTATCATACATAATTGTACATCCAGTTTTCTTCCACTCCTCCTTATAATCCTCAAGGATTTCATCTGTTTTATTCACAACTTGTTTCAACAACTTTTCTCTAATGTCATGATAAAATGGTGGTTTGTATCCAACTCCATACTTACCAATCATTTCACACATCTTTGCAAATGCTAGATTTCTAATTACATTAAAAGGAATGACACTGGTGTAAAGGAATTCAACCACTTGACCATCAACTTCTTCTTTATATCCTTTTTTCATCATTTGATTTATAATTGCTTGGACTCCCCCCTTGTTAGTAGTAGCAAACTTTTTGTTTTCCTTTAAAACCGAATACCTTGTGTCCTCCTTCAAGACTCTCACTTTTTTCCTCGTCTTCACCGATATTTATCTTTCTTTTCTTTGATGATGCATTCTTGGCTTCTACAACTATTTTTATCATCAAATTTTTTATTTCATCCGAAACAGAAGCATAAGGTTCAGAATCCTCCCTTGTTCCAGCAAGATGGTGTTTAAATCTAAATGTACCTCCACTCACAATCTTTGAGCAATAGCTACATTTCACTTTTCTTCCATTACTGTTAATGTCAAACCCATGTTTCCATCCAATATCAGATCGATTTCCTGGAACATTTTCACTTATACTCACAGTGGATGAAGATGTAATTACATTAATTTCCGTTGAATTTGATGCAATTCCAGACATAATGCTCTAAACTTTTTCACTAAAAAAAATCAATGACAAAAGACTCATTTAATATTAAATATTTTCTTTTAAATACTACAATAATATTAAAAAAAACACTGCCTATAGATTATAAAATCAAAACTTTATTTATATAATAAAAATACATTATAATAAAGCACACAAAACATTATTTATATGATAAAAATACATTATAATAAAAGCGTGATAGTCACAATTTTTATTATATAATCAAGATATCTTTTATATAATATTAATAAAAAGTATATTATAATAAAAGTAGACTAAGACATTCCGTCACCTCTCATCTCTTTAATAAAAATTTTCATTATAAAAATCAAGACATTCTTTATATAATATTAATAAAAGTACACAAAGACATCACGTCACCTCTCATCTTTTTAATTAAATTAATGTCATATTTTTTATATAATAAGTCATATTTATATAATAAGTAGTCACAGGAAATAGTCACATCACCCTTTAATGAAATTTATTTTATCACAAGTCATAGGCTTTATACTAAAAACATTCAAAAAAGAAATCAAGTCTAGAAACACAGCTCCAAAGGCTTTTGAAACGAAAATGTTTTTACTTACCACCACCACACAATAACTACCGCAACAGGCACGTCGAAGATCACAACGTCGAATAAGGCGCGACCACGAGTAAGGCAGACGACGAATAAGGCACGACCACGAGCAAGGCGAACGACGACCACGAATGAGGCAAACGACGAGCGAATGAAGTGTGAGACTACAAGCCAACAAAGCATGAGCACGAAATGTGACGGTGACTGCGACAATGAGTGCGAACCAGGCCATCACAGGGCGACGAAGAGACCACAAACGGCGACCACGAACGCAGACAATGGTAGAGTGAAGCACGAAGAGGAACCTAATCAGGTTATTAAATACTAATCTCAACGAAATCTTCTTTGTTCATTTTTACCTCTTTTAAACTCGCCAAATCGCGGTAAAATCGCGATTTTATATGATTTTACCAAGTTCGCTAACGAGTTCAACGAGTTTACTCGGAAACTGAATTTATTACCAAGTTAACTCAACAAGCAAGACTAAAAACACAAACTCGTCCGAGTCAACGAGTTAACTCGAGAGTTTGATAACCGTGCTTTTACCTATCAAAACCCTCATTTTATACCAAAAACTCACTCTTATTCTAGTTTATTCCAAACCCACGTTCTGTCAAAATACATCAATAAACAACTTTTCATATCAGTAAACTATCTACACACCAGCATGCATAAGTTTTCAATTCAGCACACCACCCTTTGTAAGCACCTAACATACCAAATTCCACGATCCAATTAAAGTTCACAAATCAATCATCACATCATCATACAAACATCAAATGTCACATCCATACCAAATCCAAACTAAAGAAACTAGCTTTCCTTACCTAGTTGACCCTCTAACAACTCCAAAAACTCTAAAATTTCTTCTACGACTTCAAGATCTCTATTTGTTCCTACAATTCATGACAATTTGATTAGAGTATACCTTCAACACCATTGATCAATAGAGTCTTAGAAAAGATTCAGACCCTAACAGAGTGAAGGAAACTCCTACATGCAAACCCACTTTTATTCTAATTTATTCCAAACCCATGTTCTATCAAAATACATCAACAAACAACTTTTCATATCAGAAAACCAACTAAACACCAACATGCATAAGTTTTCAATTCAATGCACCACCCTTTGCAAGCACCCAACATATACCAAATTTCACGATTCAATTAAAGTTCATAAATCAACCTTCACATCATAATACAAACATCAAATGTCACATCCATACCAAATCCAAACCAAATAAACTAGCTTCCCTTACCTGGTTGATGCCCCGGAATCTCCAAGAACTTTAAAATTTTTTTACGGCTTCAAGATCTCTATTTGTTCCTACAATTCATGACAATTTAATTAGAGTATACTCTCAATACCATTAACAAACATAATCTTAGAAAAGACTTAGACCCCAAAAGAGTGAAGGAAACTCCTACATGCAAACCTACTCTTATTCTAATTTATTCCAAACCCACGTTCTATCAAAATACATCAAAAAACAACTTTTCATATTAGCAAACCAACTACAAACTAGCATGCATAAGTTGTCAATTCAACACACCACCCTTTGCAAGCACCCAACATACCAAATTTCACGATTCAATTAAAGTTCAATAATCAACCATCACATCATCATGCAAACATCAAATGTCACAAGCATACCAAATCCAAACCAAATAAACTAGCTTCCCTTACCTGATTGATGCTTTGACAGTTCCAAGAAATCTAACATTTCTTCTACGGCTCTGAGATCTCTATTTGTTCCTATAATTCATGATAAGTTGATCAGAGTATACCCTTAATACCACTGATCAATAAAGAGTCCTAGAAAAGACTTAGACCCCAAAAGAGTTAAGGAAACTCCTACATGCATAGACACCAAAATTTAAGGAAAAATGGTAGCAATCAACTTACTCTATAACTTAAATCAATCGGCTAGAAATGGAGATCTCACCTCAAGGAGATCTCGCCTCAAGGAACTCTGAGGCAGTCTCTAATCTTCCAATAGATGAATAAGGAGTTAGAATTTTTAGAAAGAAAACAAATTAAATTATAAAGAATGGAGTTTTAAAGAGATTAAATTTCTTAAATAATAAAACTCTATATTATAAAATTCTATTTATACCGTTGATATTTTTGAAATAAAATAATTGAGTATCATTATTTAAAACATTCTATTACATCTCATATTAATTTACAGGGTTTTACATTATATTTTGTAATATTGTTTAAAGATAGTTATTATAAAAGTTAGAAAATTTATTATACACGTTGTAAACAGTATAAACAATTATGTGTGTTGACAATTTATCACTTTCTCTTACAAAATAATTTAATACACGATAAAAATATTTTTAAAGTGAGAAAGAATATTTATGTTATAAATTTCTATCTTACATCGTTATTGTTTTAATTAAATGACACGACTATTTTAGTTTGAAAAAAAAATATATAATAGATGCTGATTTCTTACGATATTTTGAATTCTTTTGTGTTTATTTTAAGGTATTTTGGAAACAAAAAATTACATACTAACGTGAAGGTGTAGTTAGAGAAAATGTATTTGTTAGCAGATTAGCAGTAGCCCCAGATCCTTGTAATGCTTTCCAGCCCAGCCCAACTCGTTGAGACGAATTTCGATTAGTCAGTCTTTAGCATCCCAGTCCAGCCCAACGGTAGACAAACAACATGCACGTGTGAGTGAGGCTCGGTTCTATATGATAATTGACCCTTTCCGAAATCTCTAACTTTCAAGGCTAAGTTAGTGTAACTATGAAACAATTAGGACATTATTAAACATCAACTACATTTTGACATGTGTAATTATTGTTTATTATAATAGAAGTTTACTTCTCCCACAAGACCCCTTTTTTCTAAACACAAAATAAACAAGGTTAGAAGAAAAAAAGTCAATTTTTCATATCTTGATGCTCCTTTTCATCCTTTCCATTTTTTTGTTATTCCCCAATTCTATCATTCTTTTACATTCCCTTTCTAGTTTACTTTTATTCTGAGTGTGCGTAAAACAGTAGCAAGTATAGAATGAAGAAAAACAGCAAGCACAGTTTGGGTTACATTTGTTTCCTTTAACCATGGATAAGGCTCCAATGGTTCGGTTGCTTCCAGAAGAAACTCTAATGGAATCCTTGGCTTTGATCGCTCCATAGGTTCTGTGAAATGATAGT
>NC_028355.1:35015002-35030994 GCF_000741045.1 Vigna radiata var. radiata | reverse complement strand
GTAAAATTTAAAATAGCATTGTGTCGGGAAAGCATCCTTGCTATGGGTCTGTATCCATCCCTATCACATAAGTTGTAATATCCCGCAGTAAGCTCTGCAGCATGGCTTTCTGTCTTATACCACCAGTGGATTCCGGCAACCTGTTTCATATGAAAATATCAGGTAATTCATGCAAAAAAACAAACATGCTCATTTACTATATTCATTCAAAGAATTTACTTTTGCTGCTAATTTCACTCTGTAACCAAGGAATACTTTGTTGGCTTCATCCAAGATATCATCACCATGGGTCAACAACTTGTTGGAATACCATGTCAGAAAAAAANNGCCTTTCTCCGTTTGATAAGTTCCATTTGATTTGAAAAATTCTGTAGATTCGGGTATATCGTTTGGTTTTCCAGCATTATCTGGCAGCTCCCACTCAGGATGACCTGCTTCTGCTGCAGCCTCTTTGAAATCAGCTTTAAGATATTTATCATAGCACTGCAAGATTTTATTCAAATAAGTTTAAACCTGATGACTTGTTCTTACTGATGTTATAGTCATGAATATACACACTCTCAAGTTATTGATGTTATTATGTACCTAATGTATTTTGGAACTACACACAAATAGCTTCATCAGAAAACTCCAAACTCACCTGAAATTCTCCAATTCCAGGAAATACCCACCCCACATTTTGTGTGTAAGAGGGGTATCTGAGTTCTCCTGCAGGACCAAGTCCTACTTCAATGTCTATAATGAGCTGAGATTTAAGAAACTCTTCCATATTCTCTCTAAAGCTCCTCATGTAGTCTCTATACAGCTGATAAACAATCAATTTAGCATAAATAAGCAAAAATATTATCAATTGGAAACCAAAAAGAACCATAATTCCTTTTGGCTTTCTTTTGTGCTAGGCTTTTTTCAATTCATGATAAGGTACCCAAAATTGACTATAGGAGAAAGTTGACCTCAATCGGACTTCGTCCATGAAACAGAGGTTCTTTGTCCACTCCAAGGGATAAACATTCCTTATTCCTGATACCTTTATAGTTGGTGTAAAAGATATCAGGATTTTTTTCTCCAACTTCAAGAACCCATTTAGGTATTGAGATGAAAACCGAATCTCCCACGTTCCCCCCACATTGGTGAAACGACATTATAACTTGTAACTTCAATTTGCACTTCTGAACCAACTGAAACAAGGTCCGATAAGCGGACCAATCATATTGTGCAGGTCCCTCGGATTCTACTATGCCCCACCAGACATCAACCATAACTCCATCGACACCTGCTTCGTGTAGCTTCCTGAGTTCTTTCTCCAATTTCACTCCGTCTTCCAAGACATTTTTATCTGTAACAACTCCTAACTGAGAGAAACAACCATCACATTTTTTAAATGGAACAAACATTCTGCTAACTGTCACAGGTATGCAGAAACAAGTATAACTTTTAGTGACTTACTGGGAGCATTACATATACTGGTACATAATTTGAAAGCATTTGATCTTCGAAAGTTGAATGAATTTGTTCCTGCATTTTAAGATCAGAGTTTACAGGTTATACTTCTTATACGTTTTAAATTCATTGAAAATAGATTTAATGTTTTAGTATATATTAGAAAGGAAACAACACAAAAAAAAACCTAGTATAAGAATCTGAAGTTCAAAATAGTGGCAATCATCTGATAGCAGAAACGACTGGAATAGTTATCACTCAGTTAAGGCATTATTGTCAATACAATTAATCTCGTCATATGAAAATTGTAATATTGAACGTTATACAGAAACAGAAATGAAAATGAATGAAGAAAAAGAAAGAAAAAAAAAAAAAAAGAACAGGTGGAAGGTTGCTGAAGAGTTAAAGAGTTTAGAATAGCAATGGAACTTACAAGTATGGTTAGTTGGTAGGGATGAGAATGGGAAGAAATGGTTACCTTGAATTGAGCAGTTGAAGCTTTCAACGGCAGTGGAAGGCGTAGTTGTTTCTTGACTTTGCAACTATCGAAATTGAAGCCATAACTGGGTCTTTGTTTCCTTGCTCTGTCCATACGTATAGCTTCACCTGACATTCTTTCGTCCTGGAAATTGTACATTTTAAACTGAAGCGCCATTGTTGTGTTCATGTTGAGTTATGAAGTACACACTAAATATTTTACTCCTTTCTCATTAGCTTGACACTGAATCTATGAATTATGCAATAAAATTTATCTATTTATGAGAAAAGAAAACGTAAACATAATTTTAGTTTAAATTTTGTTATATATGTATTTAAAAGCGTTAATTATGCCTCTTTAATGGTTGCCGTTTGACTAAAACAAAAACAAATGAAAATAAAAAAATTATAAATTAGTTAGAAAATGGATTAACCAACCTCCTGAATCCTATAGATTTGTTATGAATTTTATGTTAGAATATCTAAAGGAAAATCAGACTAACTCCAAAATTAACAGTACATTAAAATGATTAAAATAGTTTAAACATTGTTTATGAGGATGAGAAAATATTTGTTTTTACCAAACTGCCATAATTTTGTTCTGCTCTTATTTATTAAAAATTCATTTTCTTAAACCTATTTTTTATTTTGATTCATATTTTAATCCATTTTCTAGATCATATTTTTATTTTATTTATATGGATTTTAAACATTAAAAGAAAATCCATATTTCCAATCTTAATTCGAGCGGGCTCTGTTTTACTTTCCGATTTTTTTTTTTCCGGAATGAACGGAAACGGAAATGGCTTGAAAGTGACACTGGAAAAGAGTGCAACTGAATCCACGTAAGTTCTATAAACTTGGGAGTTTTGGTTAAATTGGATAGTCATATTTAAAACGGAATCTATATATATATATATATATATATATATATATATATATATATGAAGATTTAAATTGTTTTACTTTTTGTGTGTGTAGATATTATATTGACATTTAGATGATTTTAGTTTTTTTTAATGTTACAAATTTATATAATATATTATCTTTAATCTTTAATATTATTAAATTATAATATTATTATATTATTTTTATATTTTATATTTTATTTAAGTTTTTTTTATATATTTATTATAAGATGAAAACTGTGACACCCGGGCACTGACGAGGGCGGGGAGTGATCGCCGGTGCAAGAAGCATGGTGCAGGGGGCACGGACAAGGAGCGGCTCCTGACAGGCTTCGAGTGGAAGGGGCACATGGACGAATCGAACATACACCGGAATGAGAGGGATCTGGAGACTGTATATACAGTTGAAGGATATCTTAAAGGACTTGATTTGGCTACCCATATCACCAAAATGCATTTACTTTTCGGAAGCCTAGCCCATAAGAACTCCATGGTGAAGCGTGCTTAGCCTGGAGAAATTCTGGGATGGGTGACCTTCTGGGAAGTTTTTCTGGAAAGTGTGCGAGTGAGGACAAAACACACTGGAAAGTCTCGTGGTGATGTGTGGGGGCAGTCAACAGTCCCTGTAAGTTGCCGGGGCGTTACAAATGGTATCAGAGCCTAGCCTCTCCCAATACGGTGTGGTTCGAGGACGAACCAGACGGAAGCTGGTGGGCATGTGACACCCGGGCACTGACGAGGGCGGGGAGTGATTGCCGGTGGTATCAGAGCCTAGCCTCTCCCAATACGGTGTGGTTCGAGGACGAACCAGACGGAAGCTGGTGGGCATGTGACACCCGGGCACTGACGAGGGCGGGGAGTGATCGCCGGTGCAAGAAGCATGGTGCAGGGGGCACGTGGTGATGTGTGGGGGCAGTCAACAGTCCCTGTAAGTTGCCGGGGCGTTACAAAAACATATTTAATCTTTAATTTAAAACTTGATCTAAATATTTGAATTTAAATTTAAAACTTAGTCTATTATTTATATTTATAAAAATCCAAATTAATTAGGATTTGGATTTGAGTTTAAAACTTGGTCTAAATCTTGGATTTAAACGGCATTATTGTCAATCCAATTAATTCGTGTCCTATGAAAACTTCTTTGGTCACAAGAAAACGAAAAAATATAAATGAAATTATTGTAATATTGAACATGTACAGAATAAAAAATGAAAATCAATGAAGAAAAAGAAAGAAAAAAAAAACACGTATGCAAGGTTGATGAACCGTTAAAAAGGTTTAAAGTGTCTAAGATATAAATTTTGTTCTAGATTATGAGTATGTACTGTTAACTAACTATTTATATGCTTTATTTTTTAAAATATATTCCCCCTAGGGATCTAAAAGAGGGAGAGGACAAAGGAGATGAAGAAAAATATAAGAAACATTAATTGCATGATCCCTTGAATTAGTTATATATATGCAAATTTGGTTTATTAATTACATAAATAAACAAATTTTTAAAAAATTATAAAAATAGACAAGTAGTACAACTCTTATATCACTTTAAATAAAGAAGTCGTGTGTCTTCCGTACAATTTTTGTTTTGATAACTAATACAAAAACACCTTATAACGTTAGTGTTTTTTGGCCTATCACATCAAATTCGAGACCGACGTCATATTAGGATACATTAAATTAACGTCAGATTTAAAAAATTCGACGTTAATTGATGTTAGACATAGAACAATCTGACGTAAGACATAGAGCAAATTAACGTCAGATATTGCTCTATGTCCGATGTCAATTTATGACCTTTTTTTTTTTATTTTTTGTCAATATTTTCTTCCACTAAAACAATGAAAAATCAATATACAATACAAAAATGCACTACAAAAATTTCCAGAATTTTAGAACTAGTAACAACCAATGAATATGCAACAACCAATATATATAGAAAAATAAAAATAGAACTAACCGTGAAGGTGAGGCAGTAGACAGGTGCCACTGCGAGGGTGAGGAGAAGACAATCACCGCCGAAGAGGGAAAAGAGAGAACTCAATTGTGCTTTAAATGGTGCCAATGCACAAAACTAATCGGTTAAAATGAAAGGAAATCATACATAAAGTCATCAATGTTTGTGTAAATGGAAGAAACATTACCTTTGGTGGTCGGTGAAGACAACTCAACGATGCTCCAAATGGTGTCTATGCACGAAACTAATCGGTTAAAATGAAAGGAAATTATACATAAAGTCATCAATCAATGGACATTTGTGTTTAGTGGAAGAAACATTACCTTTGGTGGTCGCCGAAAGCTTCCCTAAAGACGTTCGACCGCAATGAAGAAAGTGCGCAAAAAAATAGTGAAGCAAGTGTTCTTTCTTACGCTCTTAAAATATCTCCACGCTCAAATTAAAGTTTGTTCCTCTAAGCAACCGATGTCTAATGGTTATCTTAAAATATCTTCGCGCTTAATTTTTTTTTTTAATTTGAACATTAAAAGACATATGTTCTTTCACCAATAGACTTAAAAAAGGCAATTAACGTCTGTTCCTCTAACCAAGCCATGTCTAATGACTATCTTAAAATATTTTCGCGCTTAATTTTTTTACAAATTTGAACACTAAAAGACGTTTGCTCTTTCATAATAGACTTCAAAACGACAATTAACATCTGTTCCTTTAACCAACCAATGTTTAATGCCTCTCTCAAAATATCTTCGTGCTTAATTTTTTATGAATTTAAACACTAAAAGACGTTTGTTCTTTCACCAACAGACTTTCAAAAGGCAATTAACGTATGTTCTTCTAACCAACCAACGTCTAATGGCTGTCTTAAAATATCTTCGTGCTTAATCTTTTATGAATTTAAACACTAAAAGGCGTATGTTTTTTCACCAACAGATTTCAAAAAGACAATTAATGTTTGTTCCTCTAACCAACCGACGTTAATCGTGTGATTTTTTTTACAATATTATCACTAATCATTTTTAACGTTAGGTATATTAAATGATTATGTTTTATCATTAATATTTTCTGTTTTATCATTAATATTTTTTGTTTTGTAGTAATTGTCCATGAGAACGATATTCTAGTTTTAGGGATTAGCTTTTAAGTTTTAGTTTTTCTGTTAAGCTTTCTAATGTGTGTAGGAACACTCACCGGAACCCTATTTAAAGGGATTCCAGCGATCCTAAGTTGCATAGAAAAAGATATAAAATTAAATCCCAATTTTCTTTCATCAGCAAAGATGCTCTGATAACGATCTTACCTCCTCTGCGCATTTCTTCTTCTTTTTGCAATTCTCCTTTCGCAAAGCTTCACCAACACCAGCAACCAGAAGCCTCCCATGGAAATCGTCATTTTCCTTTCTCTCGGGAAGAATCTCGATCTGAAAGTTCACCTAACCTTTGACGCATAGAAGCTTCAAGTGAAAGCTTTTCTTTCACTGTCTCTGTTGATATTTGGCCAAAGTGTTTTGGGCCACAGACTTTAATTTTGGGCCTGGGTTTTTCTTTATGGTACCAGAGCAGGTTCTATACCTGTTCTGCCATTGTTTCCGCTACACAAGATCTCTTCTTGCCTTTTTCTTTAAGTTTTTCTTGCTGCCATGGAGGATACAGATATGAACCAGTTCAACAACCCTTCTAGTCCTTTTTATCTCCACCTAGGGGAGAATCCAGGCACTGCTCTTATTTCCCAAGTTCTTAATGAATCTAACTACACTTCTTGGAGCAGAAATGTGAGAAGGGCCTTGCTCAGCAAAAACAAATTAAAGTTCATAGATGGTGGAATCAAGAAACCTCAAAGAGATGATCCTCTTTTCGATTTTTGGGAAAGAAGCAATATGATGGTATTATCTTGGATTATCAAGACTTTATCCCCTCAAATAACAGAAAGTGTGATATATGTGGAGGATGCTCAAGAATTGTGGGAAGAATTGAAAGAAAGGTTCTCCAAAGGAGATCGTTTTAAATTCTCAGACTTACTCCAAGAAATCCACTCTATTAAACAGGGAGAAAGAAGTGTAAATCAATATTTTACTGATTTGAAAATCCTATGGGAAGAGTTGGAGTTTCTCAGACCCATTCCATATTGTAGCTACAAAATTCCTTGCAGTTGTGACCTATCCAAAGCTTCTCACAAATACAGAGACATGGAGCACATTATTTGTTTTCTAAAAGGCCTGAACGAGTGTTACAATACTGTCAAGACACAAATATTGCTTATGGAGTCCTTACCCAACATTAATCGTGTATTTTCTCTCATCATACAGCAGGAAAGACAAGAAAGATACAACCCCATCCTCACCAATCAAAATGACAACACAATTTTGGCTAACACCACTGAAAAACAGAATCAGTGGAAAAGTGACCAGGGTTAAAGGACTTATGGACGAGGAAATCCATCTAAAAATCAAGGAAGAGGGAGAGGAAGAAATCCCAATTATGGGAAACAGTGTTCCCACTGCCAGAAAATGAGCCACACTGTTGATGAATGTTATTCTAAACATGGATACCCCCTCTGGTATAAGAAGAATGACAACAATGGGCAAAATGGTATGGGACAGAATCAATAGGGCTCAGCCAATGCTTGTTCTACTTCTGCTGCATCACAGGTTAGTCAACAAAGTGTTGTTCAAAACTCATTCACCCATGAACAGATGTAGAGGATACTACAAATGTTGGAAAAGACTGATAGCTCTTCCCATAGAGTCATTCAAATACAGAGAAATAATGTAGAGGACACAAAAGGTATGTTCTCATGGATTATAGATACAGGGGCCACTAGTCATGTGACTCATGACAAGAAAATGTTCACAACTTTCAATAAAATTAAACCTGTAACTGTTAAACTGCCCAATAATTATATTGTTACTGCCCACTATGCAGGAACTATACAGTTTTCTGAAGATTTCATAATTTTCAATGTTTTATACATACTTGAATTTACTTTTAATCTCATATATGTTCAAAGCTTGACTAGAGATATAAATTGTATCCTAACTTTTTCCTCCAAGATATGTGTAATTCAGGACAACTCTACATTGAGGATGATTGGATATGCCAGTGTGTGCAAAAGACTCTACTACTTATAACCTTTTGAAAGGAAGTTGGATCCTAGTTTCATTTTCTCTTATTAACATGATAATGTAAATATGTGGCATTGTAGACTTGACCATCCAGGACATAAATTTGTTGAGAAAATTTGTAAAATTTTTCCTTATGTAAAGACTACTTCTGATGATGCTTGTGACATTTGTCACTATGCTAAACAGCACAAATTGCCTTTTCCTAAGAGTGATTCCTTATTTGCTAATTGTTTTGATATGATTCATTATGATATTTGGGGTCCTATTCCCACTCCTTCTGTGCATGGCCATAAATATTTTCTTACTATTGTTGATGATCATAGTAGACACACTTGGGCTTTTCTTATGCATAATAAGGGTCAAACTAGGGAACTCCTACAAGCCTTTATCATAAAAATTAAAACTCAATTTAATAAGACTATCTGGGTAATTAAGACTGATAATGGTCCTGAGTTTAACTGTTCCAGCTTCTATAATAATACTTATGGGATTGAACATCAGAAGAGCTGTGTTGAAACTCCACAACAAAATTCTGTTGTGGAACGGAAACACCAACACATATTGAATGTTACTCGTAGTTTAATTTTTCAGTCTAATATCCCTCATATCTATTGGTCTTATGCTTTATCCCATGCTATATATTTGATTAACAGACTGCCTTCCCCTATAATTCAGGAAAAAACCCCTTTGATATAATACATAATGATCCTCTCACCTATCTTGACTTAAAAGTCTTTGGTTGTTTGTGCTTTGCTTCCACTTTGGAAAGCAACATAAATAAACTTGATCCTAGAGTTAGAAAAGGGATATTTCTAGGATACAAAAATGGGGTAAAAGGGTATATTGTTCTCGACACTAATAGTAGAGAAATATTCATTAGTAGGAATGTTATATTTTATGAGAACATTTTTCCCTATAAGAGCAAAAATGGAGATCGAGATATTTTCAGTCACAGTAAAGACAACACTTTCTTTCTTGATGATATTCCCTTCAACCACGAGGAAGAATCTACTAAAAATATTAGAGAAAATCCTGACAGTGGAAGCAACCCTATTGAGAACACCAATACTGGCGCTGAGAATGTTGATCCTAGGGAACGGGAAGAGGGAAATAACCAAAGGAGTTCTAACAGAGTCAGAAGACCTCCTGAATACTTGAAGGACTACATTCAACAAAATGATCAATCCTCATCTACCTATTTGTGTGCCAAGAATAGTTTGAAAACCCCTTACCCTATAACAGATGCCTTATCTTACAAATATTTATCTGCTAAACATTTAAAATACACACTTCCCATAACTGCTAATAAAGAGCCTAACTCCTATGATGAGGCTAAAAACAACCCTGAATGGGCTGAAGCTATGCAGAGAGAAATTCGAGCCCTACAAGACAATGGAACCTGGTTTTTGACTCAACTTTCTCCAGGAAAGAGATCCATTTGAAGTAGATGGGTTTACAAGGTAAAACACAAGGCTGATGGCACTATTGAAAGATACAAAGCTCGGTTAGTGGCTAAAGGTTACACCCAACAAGAGGGAATAGATTTTCTTGACACTTTTTCACCGGTTGCCAAACTTACTTCTGTCAAGTTATTGTTGGCCCTTGCTGCCTCAAGAATTTTGTTCCTGCATTAACTTGATGTGGATAATGTTTTCCTTCATGGAGACTTAAATGAGGATGTTTACATGGATCCACCTCCTGACTTAAGTGCTAACATCAAAGGATAAGTTTGTAAGCTCACTAAGTCTCTTTATGGCTTGAAACAAGCCAGTAGACAATGGTTTGATAAACTCTATACCTTTCTTGTCTCCTCTGATTATGTCCAATCCAAATCTGATCATTCATTTTTTGTTAAGAAAACTCCTACAAGTTTCACCGCCTTACTTGTATATGTTGATGATGTTGTCTTAGCAGGAAATTCCATGAATGAGATCAACCATATAAAGACTCTCTTACACAATCAGTTTCAGATTAAGGATCTGGGAGAACTCAAGTATTTCCTAGGTTTTGAAGTTGCTAGATCTAAAAAGGGGATACACCTTTGTCAAAGAAAGTATGCTCTTGATATTCTTGAAGAAACTGGAATGTTAGGATGCAAACCCTGCTCTACTCCTTTTCTGAGTAACAATAACTCATTATACAAGACCGAGGACTATATGAACAATCCTAGTGACTATCAAAGATTGATAGGGAAGCTTTTCTATCTTCCTAATACTAGACCAGACTTGTGTTTCACAGTTAATCTTTTGAGTCAATTTATGCAGGAACCTACCAAATATCATTATCAAGCATTGCAACATGTCCTTAGATACATCAAATCCAGTCCTTCGAAAGGACTTTTCTTTGCTGTTGATTCTGAAGTACAGATAAAAGGATTCAATGATTCAAACTAGGCCACCTACTCTAATACAAGAAGGTCTACTACGGGATACTGCATTTTTCTAGGAGCTTCTCTTATCTCGTGGAGGTCAAAGAAACAAAACACTGTCTCAAGATCTTCTACAGAAGCGGAATATCGAGCTCTTGCTGCTACTATTTGTGAAACGCAGTGGCTGCACTATCTGCTACAAGATCTCGAGATTGAGCCCATTGCTACTGTTGTCCTCTATTGTGACAACAACTCTACTAGGCACATTGCTCATAACCAAAGTTTTCATGAACGAACCAAACATATAGAGTTGGACTGTCATGTTGTTTGTGAGAAGATACAAGCTAAATTTCTACATTTGCTTCCCATTCGGTTCGAAGAACAACTCGCAGATGTCTTTACTAAGTTTTCTCACCGCACTCGTTTCAGATCTATCATCATCCCCAAGTTTGGATTGGTGAATATCCACCATCCAGCTTGAAGGGAGGCTATTAAATGATTCTGTTTTATCATTAATATTTTCTGTTTTGTCGTAACTGTCCATGAGAACAATATTCTAGTTTTAGGGATTAGCTTTTAAGTTTTAGTTTTTCTGTTAAGCTTTCTAACGTGTGTAGGAACACTCACCGGAATCCTATTTAAAGGGATTCCAGCGATCCTAAGTTGCATAGAAAAAGATATAAAATTAAATCACAATTTTCTTTCATCAGCAAAGATGCTCTGATAACGATCTTACCTCCTCTGTGTATTTCTTCTTCTTCTTGCAATTCTCCTTTTGCAAAGCTTCACCAACACCAACAACCGAAGCCTCCCATGGAAATCACCCTTTTCCTTTCTCTCTTGAGAAGAATCTCGATGCTAAAAGTTCACCTAACCTCTGATGCATAGAAGCTTCAAGTGAAAGCTTTTCTTTCACTGTCTCTGCTGATATTGGGCCACAAACTTTAATTATGGGCCTAGGTTTTTCTTTAGGGTGTTGCTCCCTACACCTACCCAAGTGGGACCTGTACCTCCCCATTAATTTAATTTATTTCAAAAATATTCTACACATTCCTATTATTTTCTTTATTCCAAAAATACCTTACACCTCTCCACTATCCTTAACAATCTTTCTTTTTCTCTCTCTACATTAATAGAACATTCACGTGGTTCAGATTTGAATTTGTAACATACTACAAAATATAAAATTTTGAGGAAACTTCAATATTAGTACTTCTACCATTTCCATTTTATAAAATTAAAAGTTAGATGTAAATACAAAATAATAAACATAATAATATTAATAGTAAATAATGATATATTATTATTATTATTATTATATACTAACTTTATAATGACGAAAGAACTAAATAAATTCTAAATCTTTAACAAGTAACTTTTTTTTTTATATTTTAAGTATTTAATAATATTTTTATATTATTTATCTAATAAATTAAATATTTTATTCAAACTATTTGAGTCAAACATGTCGGTGAGTTAAAACATAATATAATGTTAAAAATTATAGATATTATATGTAAAAAAAAGATATATGTATATAAACATTTTTCTAGAAATTTAGAACAAAATTTTACCATTTATTAAGTAATTTGAAAAGGAAAAAATATATTCAACAACGAAAATAACATTGAATCAAACTTATTTAAGAAAATATATCTAACTTCAAATTTAAGTCATGTAAATGCTCCATTAATGAGCCATGTAAATACTCCATTAATGTAGAGAGAGAAAGAGACAGATTGCTATTTATAGTGGAGAGGTGTAAGGTATTTTTGGAATAAAAGAAAATAGTGGGGAGGTATAGAATATTTTTGAAATAAATTAAATTAATGGAAAGGTACAGGTCTCACTTAGGGAGGTGTAGGGAACAACACCCTTTTCTTTAAGGTACTTGATTGTTAAACTAGATGTTGTACTCCCATTTTGTACTAATGGATCAATGTTAACTGTCGTAAAAAATGATAATCGTCATGTTCCCAAAGACTTAATGTATGTAATTGATTACATTACATTGAAATCGTTATAGGGTAGGAGGTAGAGACTAATAACTTTCAATTTCAATAAAAAGTTGTCATGAGGAAAAATAGCTTCCATTTTTTAAAATGTATTTTTTCTTCTAAATACTGAATTGTGATATAATCGATTAGCAGTGTTCTTATCGTAGTGGATCATAATATACAAACCATGAAGATAGGTTATGAGGTACTTTCTAAAATTGATTTACATTCGGGTTTTAAATAAGTGGGAATGGAGTCAGTTATATTCAGAAGACTGCATTTAAAATACATGGGAAAAATACTTTGAAATTTTTGATCGTGACATTTCGCCTAAACAATGCAACGACATTCCAAGGTCTGATGAATGATTTTTTGAAAAAAAGTATGTAAAAAGTTATTTTTTTGTGTGTTTTTACGACATTTTAATATATAATAAGGCTTTGCAACATCTTCTCTCTCATTTACATATCATATTATTGAGTGTGAGAAGGAATTCCAAGTATGCTTTAAATAGGTTGGGTGGATTATCGTGGAGAAAGAGAATGAAAGGCGAATGTTCATTAAGGAAATTCTCCTTGATGGCTTCCTATTATCTCGTTAAAATTTTACGTAATTCGAGAGTTCAACCTCCATTATTCAAACCCGTATTAACATAATATGTTAACCTAATATCTTTTTATGTTAATTATTTATCATATAAAATTTTAAAAAACATACAAATGTGTTAATGTTAATGATAAATAATAAACCACTAGTATATTTGATTACTTAAAACTTAAAATCTCTCTATTATGCCCACCAGACATCAACCATAACCCTATATATGGATACTTGCTGCGTGTTCTGAGTTGTTTTTCCAGATTTACTCTGTCTACTAAGACATTTTTCATTTGTAAGAACTTCCGGAAACAATCATCACATTTTCAAAATGGAACACAACATTCTGCCAAGTGGCACAGGTATACGGAAACAAATGAAAAACGTATCTTAACAACTTTTTTATAATTGTTTACTTGACAAGTTATGATTGATTTTTTAAATATACAATTTAATAAAATAATAACACATAATCTATTATAAAAGAAATTGTTAAAATATTATGATTGAAAACATATATAATATATTATGACAAACATGAAGTTCCAAATATGAAGTTTCATATGTACAATTTCTTGTTGAAAGTTGTACTTATGAAACTAAACCGTCATTCTTGTCCTTGTATTGAAGTATAATGCTTACACACTAAGGTGTGTTAGTGTGTTTATATTTATATTAAATCATGAATTTGAAAAGATTTAAAAACAAGGTGATTGTTATTTTTTTTAAGGAATTTGAAAATGAATAAAAATAGATTTAAAATAAAATTTATAAAAATTAGTATAAGATTTGATACAGAAACAAAATATGATTTAATTGATAAAAAAAAATTAAAATTACCAAAATATCCTTAAGAATAAAAATAATATTTTAAATCACAATATTTATTAGAAATGGTAGAAATAAAAAACAATAAATAATTAATAATAATATTAAGTATTTTTTTTTTATTGTTAAACTGTGAAAGAGAATCAATTCCTTTTCCTCACTCATTAAGAGAAATCCATTCTATGATTGGAGAGAATGGTTTCTCAACACCAACGCATATAACAAATGAAACTAATATTTTTAAAAAAATTAGGGTATTTTGGTAAGACAAGAATGATGAATAGTAAATCCCCTCAAATCTTTTCATATCTAAGAGGATCTCTCATACTCATCTCCCTTCATCTTCTCCAAATTCTTTTCTCACAAATCATTGCAAATGGTTAGAAACAAACCCAAAAAACATTTGCTTTTCCATCACCAACAGTGAATCGCTAGAAGTGAACACTGAATCTTCTATTTATCTCGCCCTTTCCTCATTAGTTTGACATTGAATGTATGAATTATGCAATAAATCAATTTATCTATGTATGAAAGAAGGAAAGGAAAAGTAAACATAATTTTAGTTTAAATTTTGTTATATGTATTTAATGGGTTAATTATGCCTCTTTAATTGTTGTTATTTGAGTAAATTAAAAAAATTAAAATAAAATAAAATTATGAATTAGTTAGAAAAAGGATTAACCAACTTCCTAAATACTAAAGAATTGTCATGAATTTTATGATTGAGGATGTAAATGAAAATGACACTAACTCCAAAATTAATAATACATTGTTACAAAATGATATATAAAAAACACTTAATAAATATAACGCTTATTTAAATATATATTATCTATCAATACAAGGAATTAATAAATAATTTTCTCTCAAATAGGCATTATTTAGTAGTAATTTAATAAACAATATTTAAAAAAATGCAATCTATAATTAATTTATATTATTTTTTAATTAATAATTTCAAATGGAATAATAGAACATATTTATTTTAAAAAACGTTATTAATTGGGATGTCAACAGAGCATGGTTTTTTAAATAAGCCTTGTTTATGTTTTATTAAAAAACAATTAAAATTTTTTCATCCTAGTTCCCTCGTTCCTTCCTCTTCTTCATCATTTTTCATACTTTCAAAACACATTTCAATCGTGCTCATTCATTATTAATGGATATGTTATTTTTTACTGTTTGAGATAGATCTACAATAGACTTTATATACTTTTAAGATTATTATTGTGTTTGACTAAGGTGATGATATGGTTGTGGACATGTATAATGATGATGTTGAAAGAATTTTATAGAGGAATTTTTTGTGATGATGATTTTAGTGTATGCATTGACATATAAGAGATCAGTAAGGAGGTATCATAATATTCTATTAATCATTCAACTCATATAGAGAATAATAATTGAGGGAAAAGAATGACAAAAGGTTCTAGCCATTGTATTAACTACAATAGACTTTCTTCTATGTTTTTTTATGCTTTGTTTGTTTTTTTCTTGCGATAATCATCTTATTGGTGTGAACAAATGAAAGGTAAGTGTTAATGCATATTTGATAAAAGAAGATAATGTTGTGAAATAGTCTTATTTGACATCTAGTAATTGTTATATATAGAAGTTTTTAAAAATTCTAAGTTATCTTTAGTTGTTTTATATATATTTATCATTAAAATTATTTACTTTTTGAGATTATTCTTTTTGCACACTAGGTTATCTTGTTATTTCTTTTGTGATTTTTATTTTTGTATTTTGTTTGTTTATTTTGTGATGATAATGTGATGTAAACAAACGAAATGTGTTAATGCATCTTTTAAAGATAACAAAGTTATGGAATAGTCTTATTTCACATTTAGGTAATTATCATATATATATATATATATATATATATATATATATATATATTATAATATTTTATTTTATATGGAATATTACAAAAACCAATTTGGATTAGTATTTATTATTATGAAAGCTTTACTTCTTCTAAAGGCCGCTATTTCCAGAGACAAAATGAATAAGGTTAGAAGAAAACAGTCCATTTTTCATATCTTGCTGTTCCTTTTATCTTTCCATTTCTTTTTCATTATTAGTCAATTCCATTATTGTTTTACATTCCTTTTCTAGTTTACTTTTATTTTGAGTATGCGTAAAACAGTAGTAAGTATGTAATGAAGAAAACCAGGAAGCAGAGTTCCGGCTGCATCCGTTTCCTTTAACCATGGATAAGGCTCCAATGGTTCGGTTGCTTCCAGAAGAAACTCTAATGGAATCCTTGGCTTTGATCGCTCCATAGGTTCTGTGAAATGATAGT
>NC_028355.1:34976138-35013387 GCF_000741045.1 Vigna radiata var. radiata | reverse complement strand
GTAAAATTTAAAATAGCATTGTGTCGGGAAAGCATCCTTGCTATGGGTCTGTATCCATCCCTATCACATAAGTTGTAATATCCCGCAGTAAGCTCTGCAGCATGGCTTTCTGTCTTATACCACCAGTGGATTCCGGCAACCTGTTTCATATGAAAATATCAGGTAATTCATGCAAAAAAACAAACATGCTCATTTACTATATTCATTCAAAGAATTTACTTTTGCTGCTAATTTCACTCTGTAACCAAGGAATACTTTGTTGGCTTCATCCAAGATATCATCACCATGGGTTAACAACTTGTTGGAATACCATGTCAGAAAAAAAATGCCTTTCTCCGTTTGATAAGTTCCATTTGATTTGAAAAATTCTGTAGATTCCGGGGTATTGTTCGATTTTCCAGCATTATTTGGTAGCTCCCACTCAGGATGACCTGCCTCTGCTGCCGCCTTTTTGAAATCAGCTTTAAGATATTTGTCATAGCACTGCAAGATTTTATTCAAATAAGTTTATACCTGATGACTTGTTCTTACTGATGTTAGTCGTGAATATATACTCTCAAGTTATTGATGTTATTATGTACCTAATGTATTTTAGAACTATACACAAATAGCTTCATCAGAATGTCAACAGGATGAATGGCAAAGATATGTAATTATACATTTATTCGTAATGGTTATTCTCTTAATTAGGATAATTAGCTGTAATAAATGTATATATGACAATTTAGCTTATTTAGTAGACTGAAAATCAGTTTGACAGATTGTAATTATTTGTATATATATGAAAGTTCTCCAGCAAGAGGAGACATAGTTTTCTGGCTCAATCTTCTCTAAATCTAACAGGGTATCAGTCTAGGTTACGATCCCCAAACCTAGCTTGCGTTTTTTTCCAGTCTCGTTCTCGATTTTCGATTCTCGACTTTCGAACTCTCGATTCTCGATTCTTCTCGTCTCTATTTTTCCTAGCTCCATGGCTTGCGAAAAATATGATGTCTTGTTCGTTCGCCTTAACGAAAAAAACTACTCAGCTTGGGCATTCCAATCCCAGATTTTTGTCATCGGAAAAGATTTGTGGGGTCATGTTAATGGCAGCACTCCTGCTCCTGATAAAGATGAAGATACGGTTGCTCATGCTCAATGGGCAGTCAAAGATGCTCAAGTCATGGCCTGGATCCTTGGTTCCGTGAATTTGAACATTGTCCTGAATCTTCGCCCTTACAAGACTGCAAGCACAATGTGGTCTTACCTGAAGAAAATTTATAGTCAAAATAATGCAGTTCGTCGATTCCAGCTTGAGCACAACATTGCTAATTTTAAACAAGATAGTCTCTCCATATCTGATTTTTCCTCTCAATTCATGAATCTTTGGACTGAAGACACTGATATAGTTTATGCAAATTTACCTTCCAAAGGTCTTAGTTTCGTACAAACAATTCATGATATTACTAAACGCAACCAATTTGTTATGAAATTGCGATCTGACTTTGAAGGTATCCGATCAAATCTCATGCATAGAGATCCTGTCCCATCATTAGATGCATGTCTCAATGAGTTGTTACGTGAAGAACGTCTTCTTACACAGTCTATCATTGAAGAACAAAGATTGTCTACTGTTCCGGTGACATACGTGGCACAAGGGAAGTCACGACACCATGACATGAGTACTATTCAATGTTTTAGTTGCAATTAATTTGGCCACTATGCTTCAACTTGTCCGAAAAAATTCTGCAACTATTGTAAAAAGGATGGTCATATTATTAAGGAATGCCTAATAAGGCCACCATGACGACCTGTAACAGTTTTTACAACCACAAATGTTTCTTCTACTCCCAACAGTTCTGCCAATCCAGCACCTGTCCATCCATAGGCTACTACTGATGTTCCAACTTTGACCCCTGAAATGGTTCAACAAATGATAATTTCAACTTTTTCTGCTTTGGGATTATCAGGTAACTCCTCTTCCACATGGTACTTTGATTCTGGGGCTTCCAACCACATGACCAACAATACCCGATTCCTTACTAATATAAAAAACTATTCGGGGAATCTCACAATACATATTGCTGGTGGAAATCAATTGCCTATAACAGAAACTGGTGATATTTCTTCATTTCTAACGAATGTCTTTGTTGCTCCTGGTCTAACCAGTAATCTCATTTTTGTTGGTCAATTAGTTGACAATGATTGTCAAGTTCAATTCTCACAGTCTGGTTGTCTTGTGCATGATCAACACTCGGGAAAGATAATCGTGAAGGGGCCTAAAGTTGGACGTCTTTTTCCCATCCATTTCTCGTTGCCTCCAAGTCTTTCTTTGCCTTTAGTCTCTTGTAATTCTGCTGTTGTTGATCACCAAGTGTGGCATAAGCACCTTGGGCATCCCAACTCAAATGTTCTCCATGACATGTTCAAATATGGTTTTCTTGGAAATAAACACACCCCATCTCTTAATAATATTCATTTTAATTGCATTCCTTGTAAGCTTGGCAAAAGTAAAATTCTACCTTTTCCAACACATCAGTCGACTGAAACACAACCATTTGATATCATTCATAGTGATGTTTGGGGAGTGGCACCAATTACATCTCATGCTAATTACAAATATTTTGTAACTTTTATTGATGATTATAATCGTTTCACTTGGGTCTATTTTTTGCACTCAAAAGATGAGGTCTTTTCCACTTTCAAATTCTTTAATGCTTATGTCTAGGCTCAATTTTCCTCCAAAATCAAGATTCTTTGCTCTGATAATGGGGGGCAATACACATCACACTTATTTTAGGAATTCTTGCAAGCCAATGGCATTTTATCTCAAAGATCATGTCCATCAACCCCCCAACAAAACGGGGTGGCTGAACAAAAAAAATCGCCATTTGTTAGATGTTGTCCGCACTCTTTTACTGGAGTCACATGTGCCATCACGATTTTGGTGTGAAGCCCTTTCCACTGTTGTTCATCTTATAAACAGATTGTCATCTCCTTCCATAGGTAATGACTCTCCTTTCACTCGTTTATTTGGTCACCCACCCGATTACTCCACTCTTCATATCTTTGGTTGTGTATGTTATGTCCATCTTCCTCCACACGAGCGCACCAAACTCACTGCACAATTTGTTAAATGTGCTTTTCTTGGCTATTCTCCTCATCAAAAGGGCTTTCTATGTTATGATCCTAACCTTCATCGGATTCGGGTCTCTCGAAATGTCATTTTTCTAGAAAATGTATATTTCTTTGCAAATCATCCTGATTCGTTCTCTTCTCCAATTTCTATTTTGCCATTGTTTTCTAATTCTTCTACAGGTTACTCATCATCTAGACCTCTATTGACTTATCAAAGGCGAAATACTACCACTCAACATCACCTAGCACAAGTCCATGGGCCCTTTCAAGATAATTCCTTAATGCTGATCCAGTACAAGCTCCAGAACCAGAACCAGCTCCTTTACGATGCAGTTCACGCATTGGTAAGCTCCTAGAAAGGTATATATGTTCCATGACAGCAACATTATCATCTATTCCTATTCCTTCTTCTTATAAACAGGCAATGAAGAATGAATGTTGGCAAAAAGCTATTGAAAGTGAACTTCTCGCCTTGGAGGAAAATCAAACATGGGATATAGTGCCATGTCCTCCATTTGTTAAACCTTTAGGCAGTAAGTTTGTGTTCTCTATAAAGTTGCGTTCGGATGGCTCCATAGATCGGTACAAGGCGCGACTGTTTGTGCTTGGAAATAAGCAAGAATATGGCCTTGACTATGACGAGACTTTTGCTCCAGTTGCCAAGATGACCACTGTGCGCACTATCCTTGCTCTTACTGCATCCAAATCTTGGCTATTACATTAAATGGATGTCAAAAATGCATTCCTCCACGATGACCTTAAGGAGGAAGTTTACATCACACTTCCTGGTGGTATGTCGACTCTCTCCTCGAATACTGTTTGCAAATTGAAACGCTCTTTATATGGATTGAAGCAGGCCCCAAGAGTATGGTTTGAAAAGTTTCGCTCCGCTCTTCTTGGTTTTTCGATTATCAAAGTCAGTATGATCCATCACTCTTCCTTCAACAGACTCCTAAAGGCATCGTCGTACTTCTTGTTTATGTGGATGATATTGTGGTCACTGGTTCTGATCAAGATGCTATTTCTAGAATCAAAAAAATGTTGCATTCAAATTTTCACATGAAAGAGTTAGGCCATCTCAATTATTTCTTGGGTTTAGAGGTGCATTACCATCCTGAAGGCATTATTGTAAATCAGCATAAATATATTCAAGATTTGGTCCAACTAGCGGGACTCACCAATGCTACCCTCGTTGACACTCCAATGGAAGTTAATGTTAAATATAGACGACATGAAGGAGAACTTCTTGATGATCCCACTCAATATCGGAAACTAGTTGGTAGTCTCATCTATGTGACTATCACTCGTCCTGATATTTCTTTTGTTGTTCACACTGTTAGTTAGTTCATGCAATCTCCAAGACACTTCCATTTTTCAGCAGTGCAGCGTATCATTAAATATCTCCTTGGCACCTCAAGTCGTGGCTTATTCTTTCTTGGTAATTCATCTCTTCAACTCCAAGCTTATAGTGACGCTGATTGGGCTAGTTGTCCAGATACTAGGAGATCAACTACTGGCTGGTGTATGTTCCTAGGAAATGCTCTATTTCATGGAAATGTAAGAAACAAGATTCAGTCTCCAAGTCTTCCACTGAAGCAGAATATCGCGTAATGTCTGCTTCTTGTTCTGAAATAATATGGCTTCGTGGTCTTTTTACAGAGCTTGGATTGTCTCAAGCACAACCCACTCCACTGCATGCTAATAACACCAGTGCCATACAGATTGCTGCAAATCCAGTTTACCATGAACGGACGAAACACATCGAGGTCAATTGTCACTCTATCCGAGAAGCGTATGATCATAGAGTCATCAATCTACCACATGTCTCCACATTTGTTCAAATAGCTGACATTTTCACTAAATCATCGTCACGCCAGCGTCACAATTTTCTACTTGGCAAATTGATGCTTGTAGATTCACCAACATCAATTTGAGGGGGATGTCAATAGAATGAATGGCAAAGATATGCAATTATATATTTATTTGTAACTGTTATTCTCTTAATTAGGATAATTAGCTGTTAGTAAAGGTATATATGACAGTTTAGCTTATTTAGTGGACTGAAAATCAGCTTGACAGATTGTAATTATTTGTATATATATGAAAGTTCTCCAGCAAGAGGAGACAAAGTTTTCTGACTCAATCTTCTCTAAATCTAACACAGAAAACTCCAAACTCACCTGAAATTCTCCAATACCAGGAAATACCCACCCCAATTTGTGTGAGTAAGAGGGGTATCTGAGTTCTCCTGCAGGGCCAAGTCCTACCTCAATGTCTATAATGAGCTGAGATTTAAGAAACTCGTCCATATTCTCTCTGAAGCTCTTCATGTAGTCTCTATACAGCTGTATGAAAATGTTAAACAGTTATTTTAACATAAAGAAGAAAAAATATCATGAATTATTGGAAACCAAAAAGAACCACAATTCCTTTTGGCTTTCTTTTGCGCTAGGCTTTTCTCAATTCATGAAGTTACCCAAAATTGGACTTGGGTAGACCCAAAATGGCTAAATGGCGGGCACGTGATTAGTTACAGTGGAATAGTGGTAAGACTTGGTAAATAGAGATGTTTAAGGAACGTGAAGAGTTCAGAGACAGCAAGAATATATGAAATAAAAGTATATGAGAAAGTTGACCTCAATCGGACTTCTTCCATGAAACACAGGTTCTTTGTCCACCCCGAGGGATAAACATTCTTTATTCCTGATACCTTTATAGTTGGTGTAAAAGATATCAGGATTTTTTTCTCCAACTTCAAGAACCCATTTAGGTAGTGAGATGAAAACCGAATCCCCCACATTTCCCCCACATTGGTGGAACGACATTATAGCTTGTAACTTCAATTTGCATTTTTGAACCAATTGAAACAAGGTCCTATATGCGGACCAATCATATTGTCCAGGGCCCTTGGATTCAACTATGCCCCACCAGACGTCAACCATAACTCCATCGACACCTGCTGCTTGTAACTTCTTCAGTTGTTTCTCCAGTTTCACTCTGTCTTCTAAAACATTTTTATTTGTAATAACTCCTAACTGAAAGCAACAACATCACATTTTTAAAATACAACAACATTCTACTAAGTGGCACAGGTACGAAGAAAGAAATATAACGACTTACTGGGAGCATCACATATACTGGTACATAATTTGTATGCATTTGCTCTTCGAAAATTGAAGGAATTTGTTCCTGCATTTTATGAGCAGAGTTTACATGTTACTATGAGATTTGAATGAATAGGAGATTTTATAAGTTTTTCATCAATTGATGTGTTAATTATATGTGGATGCACTATAAATTCAATCAAACATTTATTAAACAAAAGTTTTAAAATTTTAATATGTTCTATTTGTTGGCTAGGAATATCTGAAAAAATAATAACAAAGTCTGGATTATTTAATATCATTTTAAATTTTTGGTTGTGTTTAGTAAAACATATACAACAGAGTAAATTATTGATTGCTCTAAGTGAATGAGTCAACTTTCTTCTTATTTTATTATTATTATTAATTATTATTATTATTATTATTATTATTATTATTATTATTATTATTATTATAATAACATTATCTGTGCTTTCAGCCTAATAGTCTCGTGGCAGCATATAAGAGCGGGACCAATAACGATACAAAATATAGAAAGCAAGAGGGTCATTATTGTCAATCCAATTAATTTGTATTATATGAAAGTTTGTTTGGTCATAAGAAAATGTAAATGGATAAATGAAATTGTCATAATATTGAACACTGCATAAAAATAAAAATCAATCAAGAAAAAAAAAGAAGAATACGTGTTATATGAAAGTTTGTTTGGTCATAAGAAAATGTAAAAGGATAAATAAAATTATCATAATATTCAACACTACTGTAAAAATGAAAATCAATAAAAAAAAGGAAAGAAAGAACACGTACAAGGTTGATAAACCGTTAAAATGTTTAAACTCAGCAAGGAACTTACATGAGAAATGAAAGAAACGGTTACCTTGAATTTAGCAGGTGAAGCTTTCAATGGCAGTCCAAGACGTGATTGTTTCTTGACGTGACGACCATCCAATTTGAACCCATGGCTGACACTTTGCTTCCTTGCTCTCTTCACACGTATAGCTTCACCAGACATTCTTTCTTGCTGGAAATTATACCTTTCTTGAAATTGAAACGTCATTCTTGTCCCCATGTTCCGCTGTGCTGCATACACTATGTCTTCCATTTTACTGCTCGCTGCTTAATCGCACTTCCTCACACTGACTGCATGACCCATGCAATAAGAGAGTCTACCTATCTGAGGGAAAATCAGAGAAAAAGGATGAAAAAACTTTAATAATGTTCTTGATTTGAATCTTCTTATAGGTTTATTTAAAGGCTCTAATTAAGGGATGAAGCTTATATGATGAGGGACGTGGTGGATGTTGCTTCTTCGTTCTTGGACCGATGATGAAGGATAGAGATCGTTTCTGGACCGTCAGTGTCAATTTTTTCATCGTCATTCATCTGCTTCTTAATTGGGCTTTATAATAGATCATCTTCTACTACTAATTGTAATTGGGCCTCACACGAAAACCCATCAATTACTAATTTCTGATATTACAAATAAATATCAATTTATATAATCTTTCGTTACCTATTAATCTAATACGTAAAATCCATTGTGTGCTGTGTACATAAACTAGATAAAAAAAACAATGGTTAGTAGCCGGTAATGTAAAACTAATTTATACCATTAAAACATAGTATATTTTTTAAAACATAAAAAATTTAAAAAATTACTTTTCTTTACTCTGCAATCTTCGTTCATCTTCAAATCCAATCCTTTCTCCTCCTTTCGATAAAAAACCATATTCGCCGCCACCACCTCCGCCGGAGGAAACTGCCCCTGCAAATCCTCCAAGTGTGACCGCGCCACATGTTAATTCACCTATACCAGGATACTGTGCATGCTAATGTGTAGCTATCTATCTGCATTTTGCAATTGCGGGATTGGTGATGGCAATTGGGTCTAAAAGGAAAATTAGAATTAAATCTGAGTGGTTTATATTATTTTTACTCCTTTTTTCATTCTTTTACTGATGAGTTTCTTTGTTATTTATTTATTTATTTCCTTCTAATGGGTGTTGCGATAGTCTGAGGGTGGGAGAACATTTTTTTTAAGAAAAATAATATTTTGACACCAATTTTTTGACACTATTTTGATACTGCACACGTGTCAAAATGTGATTGGACGATTTTAAATTAAAAAAATAAACTTTGATTTTTTTTCTTCCAAATATGTCTTTGTTTCATTTTTTTTAATTTGAAATCTTCTAACCACGTTTTGACACCTATACAATGTCAAAATAGTGTCAAAAATTGGTGTCAAAATATTATTTTCTTTTTTTTTAATGTGGCCCAGTGAAATTAGAAATTGGTTCCTGACATCTGCATTGATTTTCAATGATGACAATCACTGAAGTTAATTTTTGCCCTTTCTGTGGTTCAATCTTTGTATTCACCGCTGCCATTATTACTTACCATGTTCTTGTTATTCTGGGCAAGTTGTCACTAACAATCTAATAAGTGGAGGCATGATTTCATCCATGATGACACTTTTTTTCCCCCAAAGATAAAACAATAACGTTTTAAGTTATTTAATGGACTTTTGAGCTAGTGGATCAGGTTGCTTAGCCAGGTCAACTAAAAACTGGATTGGATTTGCATAGGTCAAAGTTTGGTTGGATTTAAAATTTATTATTTATGTAGGATCAATTAATCAATTCGTCAATTTTATGTTAAAACTAAAACAATATATATAATTAATTTGTATAAAAAATTGAGTCCTCTTTCTCATAATCATTGAATTGTGTCAAAATTTCTTATCTCCTCTATGACTTGGACATAATTCTAATTAGAATCGAAGCTTTTTACATTGTTAAGTTTTTGTTTCTGTTTGAAAACACATTTCCAACATTGTGTAGAGCTATTACTTCCATGTTCTGTCATGTATTTGGTAATAAAAGGGCAATTTGTCCTTGATACGCTTTTGAATTTTGATTGATACTTTACGTTACAATGTGTTTTGTTTATTTTTAAATTAAACGTAGCTTACCTCTTTCAATCAGTCATTGTTGTTACTTGTACATTATGTGCTTTAAAAGGTGTAAAGTTCCATTTAAATTACATCAAATAATAATCCAAACATACACTTGTACACTTAGAGTAGTAGGTTAGTTGAAGAATATTCAACTTTCCTCAAGTTAATTAGGATAATTTTTGTTGAGTGTATTTTTTGTGTAATTTTAGAGTTGTGTTAAGGTTTGTCGTTTAAAGTTATAAGAGGTTTTCATTTTAGTTTTATTCAAATTAAAATCCTAGTAACTACTCTAAAAATCCTCGACAAGTTGTGTCAAAATTCATCCCTTTAAAATTCTAAGATAACATGATTTTTGTCGAATTATGAGTAGTGTTAAAGTTTAATATGATAAGAGGTCATGGCATTGCAATAAGTTGAGATAAAATCGGACAAAAAGTCCTAGTATAAACAACAAATAGTATTAACATCATACATATCCTAATTCACACAAAACTTTAACATAATCATTGAGTTGTGCTTAAAGCAATTATTTCATACTCACCTAGTTATTTGAAAATATACTGATTCTATTGTTGATGTTTTTAACCTATCATCTTACATTGTGAATTGAGTATTCATTAGGATAAACTTACATTATGTTCATGTGTTCTTTTAAGCATTATTCGCCTTATTTTCTAATGTATTTTACTTTTATAAATATACCATGCAATTTCAACCTCTTTGCACCACAATGCTCAAAACTATAAATTAGGTACCTCTAAATTTTTTCCAATGGAGACATTAATACTAAAGCATTCAATAATGGAGATCAATTAGCTAGTAATGGTTGATCTCTCTAGGTTCTTATTTACTGTCTGTTGATTTATTTACCAATTATTTTTACACAATTTTAAGAGTTAATAAATGAATTGATTTATAGTGGTCTCATTAGTTTTACATATCTCAAATAAATACACAAGGCTGCTAATTTTAACTTGGTGTTTCCATTACAAATAAGGAATGGACACTTATTTTTCTAAACTGACTAAAGTTTATGTAAACCATAAAGTACAGTGTTTTTGCTGATGCCTTTTAGTTTCCCTTCTTGTATTGTATTCTCCCTCAATTCTCTTCAACAGGTTATTTACATTATTATTCATAAATGCTGGAAAACAAAGACTTCACAAAAACTAACCTACATAACAGAGAATAAAAATAATAATAATAATAATATTGATGACACATTTTTACATTTATTTGACAGAGATTACAAAGATAAAATGGTTTAAAAAATGTAAAATTTTGTAGTTTTTCAAGAAAGAAAAAAATAAAAAATAAATAAGAATAGTGTCAAGTGGATGTAAAAAATTAAATGTAAAAATTTAAGTGTGTAAAATAATCATTAGATACCTTTCAAAAACCAATTCCCAACCAGACCAGTCAAAAACAAACATCTCACACCAAGTCCAAGAAGCTAAAGACAACCAAAACATAAATAAGTCCAACAAAAATACCTGTACATCTTTCACTTGCATTTGCTGAAAAAACTCTATAAACATGTCTGGGGAGAAAAGGAAGCAAAATCAAACTCTAAAACAATGTACCTATCAAACAAAATATTGTTACAGAGTATTTTGGAAAATGAGAAAAGAGATGGTACATATATATACCTCAATGTTGACCCATGTTTAAACCACTTGAACTAGTTTCCACAGAAGAATTAAAAATGAAATCAGAAACTCAACATAGAAAAATTTGGAGGTGTAATAAAATTGTGCTATGGATGTAGTATCAGATGATCAACCCTATTCGTTCCTTCTTTTCTTCGGTTTAAACTATATCCCAACATATTTTTTACAAATGAAAGACACAAATTCAAGCACATCCCCAATTTTTTTGTAATATAAATTTCATTGACAAATGTAAACACCAATTCGAAAACGAAAACAGAAACGAAGGCTTACATGTTGTAGAAGACGAAAAAACGCACACGGGCCGCTCGATGATTATAACGAACTCACACAGATCGCTCAATGGCAGTGATGAAATGGAAACTGAAACAAAAGAGAAGGACCAAAGAAGACGAAGTCGAGAGGAAGGAGAAAGAGAATGTGAACGCAAAAATGAAAGTATTTTTTTACCCTAAAACAGACTCTCGTTTTTTTATCCCAGTAATTCTCTACATTTTTACATAATATTACTTAACTTACCAATAATTTAAGCAATCTACTATTAATTAAAGTAGGAGTGTAATAATTTTTTTTTTGTGTGTTTAATCTCTGTTTTAAGTTATTAATTTCAAAAATGATATTTTTATGCAGATCACGTCACGGCAATGAACAGCATGTTTCAAGCCACCGGGAAAGGGCTAGTTGTATTTTATTATGCATCCAAAGAGCCTAGATGAAGACAACAATGAAAAAACTTCACATTATATTAACACCAATGAGCTAATCACTATTATGATATTATCATTACTATTAATAAATTAAGATGGTATTTATACGTAATAATTACTTATCTTGAACAAACTTTTATACCGCATTTGAATGCTGATTATATACGTTGATCTGAGTGATCGAGTAGAATAACCAGCCTTAACAATTTCTGTGTCTCGTACCAAAAGAAAACTACTGTGTAGAATGTGTTTACGTTAGCAACAACAAAAAGTTATAAAAGTGAATGTTGTTTTATGAAAAATAGTAACGCGGCTGAATGGTCAACTCGGCTTAATTTGCATGTGAAACGGCCCAACACAAAGGCATCAACGATGGCGTTTACTTGGTTCCTCTGCACTGTAACAACGTAAGGCAGTGTAATGCAATTGGCCATGGTGCACTGTTCTAGAATGACGCACAATCTGCTGCTTCCGTCACAGCCCTCATCACCACAATGACTTTCTCTTTACACTTACAACGGAAGATAAAATAAACAAAAGCCAAAGGAACAAATGAATAATGTTGTGTTACATAGTATTATAATATTCTCACGCTATTCACTGCTCTCCTAGCCTCAGTTCAGACACAGTACACTCTTCTTCTCTCTTCTTGCTTGCTTCCAACATGGACATGAATTCCTCAACTGGTGCCTCCGGTTGGCTTTATGATTATGGCTTTGATATCCCTGTAGCCGGTGCTGACTTCATGGTTGCAGCAGACTCTGCAGGTTTTACTTGGGGGCCTCAAAATCACACCTTGAAGGGTCCTTCACATACCAGGTCGGTTTCGTTTGTAACTTTCTCTTCTTCTTTTACTTTCTGCTTGGTTTACACTTTGCACCACTTTCTGTTGCTGACTATTGTTTTAATTAACCTTTATTTGAAAGCTAGAACTGCCTTATGATGATTGTTTTATAATTGCAGCTTGGAAATGGAATACTCACTGGATTCAACTGTTCTGGAAAATAGTCCTTCAAAGCGGTAATATCTCTTCTGGCTCTGTAAAGAATATATGAAGTAAAAGTTGTTTCTATGATTTGGAATCTTGGCATGGAGCAGGGATGTTCGAGTTATCATAACCAGGATAATTTCCAATTTTGTACAGTTTGATTGAAGCCTCCCATCACATGTTCTATGTCTTAAGGGATTCTACAGCAATACTACACCCAATTGACTAGAACTTTACATAAAAATTTTCTCCATGATGTAAACATAGAAGAGGAAATTAATTCTTATGTATTACAGTCAAAGTGGGTTTGAGTGAAAAGAATCTTATAGTGCTCTGAATTTCGTTGAGTGATTCTTTCAATTGTGTCTAACCAATTATTATTAGTCATAGTGAAGAATATGGACCTCAAGAATGTTTCTCATGTGTTAATTGGTGTTCATGTATTTGGAGATTAGGAATGACTACCATGTTTCTTTGTTAGTTAACAGTGACTATGTTAAACTCTAGTCAACTAATACAGGGTTAAGTATGTTTGGTTACAAAGACTTCAATTAGTGACTGTAAGTTTGACGTGATTCTGTGCCTACACTAACTTGAAATTTGTGATGAATTTTCGGGTCTCTTTTTCTTTTACCTCTGTCATCTTTCTCTTTCATTCATTCTTTTCCCTAAATCCTTTGGAATTCCTACTGCAGGTTAAAGACCGAGTCGTGTGCATCTGGCGCCAAGGCGTGTCGCGAAAAAATGCGAAGGGATAAACTGAATGATAGGCATGCTATTACCTTGCGTCTTATGTGATTGAGTTTAGTGTTCAAAATCTCATGTCTTCAATTTGGCATGATTTTAAGGTTTCTGGAATTGAGTTCCATCTTGGAGCCTGGTAGGCCGCCCAAAACAGACAAAGTTGCAATATTAAGTGATGCTGCTCGAGTGGTAGTCCAATTGAGAAATGAAACCGAAAGGCTTAAGGAAATGAATGATGAACTACAGGGAAAAGTTAAAGAATTGAAGGTGATTTTCTGTTTCTAGAGATTATTTTACTTTGATGAATTGAGTTAGTAGAGTTTAGTTCTGTCTGGAATTCGATTGCTAAGCTTTCTGTATCAAATAAGGGGTGACCATGATGCTGATTGTGTGTAGTTCTGAACTTTTGTTCCTTGCAGGCTGAGAAGAATGAGCTTCGTGATGAGAAGAATATGCTGAAGGAAGAGAAAGAAAAGTTGGAGCAGCAGGTAAAACTGACAAATATACAGAACAGCTTCCTCCCTCAAGGCCCAGCTGCTAAAGGACAAGTTGGTACCCATAAGCTGATACCTTTCATTGGCTATCCTGGAATTGCTATGTGGCAGTTTATGCCCCCTGCTGCAGTTGATACATCAAAGGATCATCTGCTTCGACCTCCAGTTGCATAAAGTGGTTAGCAATAGCATCCACTTGGTTGTGTGTGCTCTTTGCTTGTGTTATTTTTGTATAAGTCATCCATCCTACTACCTATTGTGTGTTTTCTAAAAGTCATTGGAGAAGTGTGCTCGGAAACTGATTAATAAGATAAATTTGTGATATTGTTGCTTCAACTATTTTAAGAAAGTGGACCATGTCATGGCTATAATGTGTGTTGCATGATTAAAAATAAAAGTGTGTTTTAGTGATTGTTTGCTGGAATGTTTCCTTTTTTCTTGGTCCAGGTTCTAGAACCAAAATGATCATCTATATTTCTTTCATTTTCAAGAGCAGAAAGTGCCTACTGTTCCAAGATGCTGAATGAATATCATTTCCATTTGGGAAGTTATATCACCTCATCGTTATATAGGAAATTTATTTTCTGCGGTTGATTAATATAGGGGAAGTTCTCTTCTATTTGTCTGTTCTGTCTTTTTCACATCACCTGCTCTAGTGGGAAAGTAGTTTATTTTCCTCAGTTTTTAAGCAAAGTTTTGATGACTTGAAGATGGTAAGAGCAAGCTTATCCTCGGTAGGATGATCAGAAAATCAAATATCATTGACTAATAATACACGCTCATAGAAATTATATCTGAATTTGTAAGCAATAACATACCAAACCGACAAAGAGAACAGCAGAACAAGTTTCACACAATGAACTCAGAAGTAACGATTAACTAAAATTTTATCCGTCCTTAGAAGGCCATAAACATCATTAGAAAGCTTGAAAGTACCGCAAAGGAGGCTTGTAGAATTCCTTCCTTGGTAGATGAAGCTGACACGTCTTGCGAATGTTGTGCTAGAGGTGAAGCAGAAGCAGGAAATTCAGTAGAAGGAATGACTGGAGAGAGTATAGGACTTTCAAGATGAGTTTGGAACAATGGACTCGGTGCTAGAGGTGAAACAGAAGCAGGAAATCCAGTGGAAGGAATGACTGGAGAAAATATAGGAGTTTGGAACGATGGACTCGGTGCTGTGGGAATTTCTTCAGGAGATTCTGCAGACGGGGTAGTAGAATCTTCAGGAGATGCTGCTGGTGTGGCAGAAGCTGTTGCAGTTGCAAGAGTGTTTACTTCAACCTTCATTCCTTGGCTGCAATGTCCCATTGTCCCACAGATGAAGTATCTTTTCCCTGGTGAAGTGAGAGGGATGGTTGTGGCGCCATCGTTGTAAGACTGAATAGGGTTAGTTGGCTGGCAAGAATCATAGTCTGCCTTTGTAACTTCAACAACATCATGGTTTGGCGGGTAGTTGAAAACTGCATTCATCAATGTCAATGTCAATGTCATCAACTTAGAAACAATACATGAAGATAATATGTTTCATGGATGCATGCTAGGACTGACTTACCTAGATTGTCTCCCACTGAAAATATTTGAGATGATGCCCATGATTGAAGGTTTGAGTTTGTGTCCCACCCACCATTTGGGCCTCCAACAATGTAATCTGTAGCCAAGGCCAATTTGATGAGTATGGCCAAAAAAGATACCCTGAAGATGATTTCTGGAACAACCATATTTTCTAACTGCTAATATGTGAGTGATGGAGATGATTCACAAGAGATGAGAAGTGATAAAAGTTAATTGTTTGGTTGTGTCTGACATTTTGACCTTGAGTTTAGAAGTCTATATATAGAGACATGATGGAATTTGGAGAAGAATCTTTAGAACGATGATAGTGATGATTATCTTAGTTGGTACAGTCTTGACTCTTCCATATGAATCCTAACTTTTTATTTGTTAAATTTTCTGATGCTTGGAGGATTCACAGGTGTAGAATTTTCAGGTTATAGTTGTTGGATTCACAACAACTCAACTTCAGCCTTTTTCACATTTATCAATTCCATCATAAAAATATGTGACTTAGTTCACTTAATTTGTAGAATAAATGTCAGGAATCATTTTGAGGCTTGGCCTGTTATTCCATAGTGGTGCACCTAATCCATGCATCCAACCAACCCATTGTGACAGAATATATTAAACTATTTTATGATATGTTGGCAAGTAGGGATCTAATAAGGAACATAATAAAAATGCAGAGGAAACTGGTTTTTACTAATATTGATAGCTTTACATTTCCCTTATTTACGGTGAAATTCCTAGCTAACTGTTCTGAAAAGGTATCAATCTGATACATTTCTCCACTCTCCATCATACGGCATGTCAACCATATAACACTTGTTCTTTCACCAAAGAAGTATTCATTAGATAGGTTGTGTTAAATGTTGAAAAAGAAAGTTTTACTATTTATAGTAGTTTTATTTGATTCGAATTGCTTTTTTATAAAACTTTATAATCTATATTAAATAAAAACAAAATAATATTTGTCATATCTACAACAACAGTAATAATAGTAATAATAAAATAAAGGGAGTAATGCTGCTAATAATGAGCTGAAGCCAGCATCAGTTAGTATATATTTAATCACAATTTCTGTTTGCATCACTTCTATATCACTGGCTAATACATTATTATTTTTTCTTTAGTGTAACCTTATAAACATCTTGGTTGTGTAACTTTCTTATATTATATATAACATTTTCTTGGAAATGGCACTTTGACATTAATATTTTTTTCTACCCTAACAATACATTTCATTACCTTTTACTTTCTCTTTTTCTTTAAAAATACAAAAATTAGCTTGTATTAAAATTATTTTATATTTATAAAAATTGTCAAATGGTATCAAAATTTTTTTTTCTTTTTAGGTTTAATGTTTCGGTAAGTCTCTATTTTTATTCAAAGATCTTTCTCTTTTTCGACATCTCAATTGGATGTTTATTTTTATAAAATTGAATCAATTACAAAATTACCGTTAAATTAAGAAAACTACTGTTTAAGATTAAGTTGTGTGGCATGAACAATATATTGTTTAATCGGACATGGCATTGTAATCGTGTTTGAATTGTATTTTATATTAAAAAAATGATTGTAGTCAGGGAAATCAAATTTACTAAAAGGGTAAAGTGATAAAAAAAAAAGGAATTAAGTGCAACCCAGGAATTGAGAAATCAATTTGAAGCTCAAAAACGTTTTAAAAAAATAGTCAATAACACAAATAGATATAAATAAAAAACAAACAAATATGTTAAACAATAAATAAAATTTAAAAGAATAGAAGAACAAATTAATAAATATTCAAAAAATTATAAAATCTTAATGAAGAAAAAAAATAGAAAAAGAAATTTGTGAAACCAATTCTATTGCTTTTTGACATAGGAAAAAATATACAATAGCATTACCATATATAGACAATTTTTATGAGAAGAAGATTCCAACAAAAGCTAGGCCAATACAGATGAATCAACCATATTTAGAGTATTCTAAAAAAGAGATCCAAGAATATTTAGATAAAGGATTAATTAAACCATCTAAATCATCATGAAGTTGTACAGGATTTTATGTTATGAAAGCATCTGAAATAGAAAGAGGAACCCAATATTAATGATCAATTACAAACCTTTAAATAAAGTATTAAAATGGATAAGATATTATTTACCAAATAAAAATTATTTAATAAAAAGAGTACATGATGCAGTAATATTTTTCAAATTTGATCTAAAATCAGGATACTATCGAATATCATTAAAAGAAGAAGATAAGTATAAAACAACTTTTGTAGTACCTTTGGGCATTATGAATGGAATGTGATGCCACAAGGATTAAAAAAATGCTCAAAGTGAATTTCAAAATATAATGAATGATATTTTTTATCCTTATATGAAGTTTTCAATAATATACTTAGATGATGTACTAATCTTTTAAAAAAACATTATTCATCATACATTTAGACATATTTATTAAAATAATGAAAGAAAATGGATTAGTAGTACCAGCAAGAAAGATGAAAATCATCCAATCTAAGACAAGATTTTTAGGTTATGAAATTTATCAAAACACCATAACTCCAACACAAAGATCATTAATTAGAATTTAGATCTAAATTTCCAAATAAAATAAAAGATAAAAAACAATTACAAAGATTCTTAGGATGTGTAAATTATATAGCTAATTCTATTCCAAATAAAAGACTTAGAAAAAATCCACCTGCATAGACAAAAGAAATGACCTAGACCGTAATAAAAGTAAAAGAATTGGTTAAAAAGCTTCCTTGGTTAGGAATACCAAATTCAGAATCCTTTTTAATGGTAGAAACGGATGCCTCAAAGTTAGTTTACGAGGAATTCTAAAACAAAATATCCAAAAGTCTTCTAAAGAGCAAATTGTCAGTTATCACTCAGGTATCTGGCATTCCACTAAACAAAAGTATATATTATACTGTTAAAAAAGAGATTTTGTCAATACTTTTATGGTTACAAAAGTTTCAAGATGATTTATTCAATAAAAAGTTTTTTATTCGAACTTATTATAAAGTAGCTCCAAGTGTTTTGACAAAAGACGTTCAAAATTTGGTTCTAAACATATTTTCCCAAGATAACAAGCTTTATTGTCTTGTTTTGATTTTGAAATAGAAATAAAAGGAAAAGAGAATTCATTACCAGATTTTTTAACCAGAGAGTTTTTACAAGAAAAATAACAATGATTGACGAGCCACTAAATAAAGATCATTATGGTCCCCATTGGAATCACAAAAACAAGTCTCGACAATATCATTAAGGCCTCAAATTCAACCAAAGGTTCAATCGACCTTGGTGGAAATATTAAAAAACCCTCCGACAATAGCAAATACATCTAAAAACACTCTTGTCAAGACCTCAATAAATTCACCCCTCTTCAATATTAAAACATCCCCATCGAATCAAAAGACTTTATTCCAATCACTAAACCTCAACAAGAACAAACTTCAGAAGAGTATACCAATAAACCAGAAATCGTCCTAATTATTATTCTAGAAAAAACATGGTGTTATTTAGACTTGGCTTTCGGTTTTGTTGTTAGTGTTCCGAATGGTCCTCTGTTAGACCGTCCGGTTGTTAACCGTCCGGTTGTTAGCATTGTTCGTTTGGCTTTGGTTTTCTTTGTTGTTTGCTTTCTGTGCTTGAGTTGGTTATATATTGTAACCAACTCCTTGTTTCTGACGACTTTCACGTAATATTCATTTTTACGATCCCTCTGTTCTCTCTTCTGCTTTTCACTGTTCTTCTGAGTTTTCTCGTTTCACTCTCACGAACCCAACACATGGATATATGGTTCAACAAAAATAACAGTTCATAACCTATTTCCTAAAAAGTTTCATTATCCTCCCATTGACCTAGCCAAAACTAGAATATTTTATGAGTTTACTTTAGTAGATATTGATCCTGTTGAAATATCTCACACAAAAAATATCAAGGAATTATCCTTTTTCTCAAAATTAAAAGTTTTAAGAGTATTATCTCCAAAAAAATGGAGCCAACGACCCCATGATTCTAAATCTTTTTCAAGAACTTTTAACTCTCAGACATATAATTATTATGATTATATAGAAGCCTGGTCCAAAGCATTATATGTTCATCCAGGAACCCATTTGTGGTTTATCTGGTTTATGAGAGGAATCTCCCTAAAATTTCCTAAATATTTTATTAAATGGTTCTTAGAATTCGGCCTACTGCCGACTATTTTCTCATCTCGAAGTATATTCTCATTTTAGAGAAAATACTTCATTTGATTCAAACTATAGATTGATATCCATTGTGGCTACTCGGTTTATAACTTGGATTGTAGCTTGAGAGTATATTATAGAACCATCTACGAAAATGTAGATATAAAATCTCTCTCAAGAAGGTTTAAACTCAAATGGTGAAACAAATTTAATACCAGCTTCATCAGTAAGAGAAATATTGATAAGTCAATTATCGACAAAAGAAAGAAGAAACAAGTGTAACATTAACCCAAGAATCATTATTTGTGGCTGAAAAACAGAGACTACTAGTAGAATTAGCAGCAACAACGAGTATGACAAACTTCGAAAAAAGTAATTAAAGCAAAGTCATTGATATCAGGTCATCAGTTTAATTTATTCGATATGTTTGATTGAAAGAAGATATGTAACTGACACTCAGAAAAAGAAAAGAAAACAAAGAAGAACAAAAAACATGAAACACTTGAAAAAGGAAAAAAAAAAACAAAGAAGAAAAGAAAATGTTACACATTCAGTAAAAGAAGATTTTCCATCATGATAAAATTTGAAAAAACAATACAAATATTAAGAAAAAATAATATTTCTTTAAAATATAGACTACTAGAATTAGAAGAAAAAGATATTACAAAAAATCATAATTATAAAAAAGATAAAAAGTATATATATATATATATATATATATATATATATATATATATATATATATATATATATATATATATATATATATATATAAAGAATTCTCTTTTATATTTATATTTGTTTTTTTAATTTTATCCTTTAAATAATTATTTTATAAGTTTTAATCGTTAAATTACCGTTTCTTTAAAGTTTAATCATAATTTAACTTCTTCTTTTTGTGAAATAATCATTTTTTTAATTAAAAACTTAAGTACAAAATAAATAAAAAATTATTATAAGTAATTTTAATAATTATATTAATAACCATAATATTTTTTATTAATAAATAATGTGTTTACTATATTAAATTTTCTTAAACTACTCTTGTACACCATTTTTTAATACATGAAAGCACATGTTTCTGTCGCATTATAGCTATAGATCACAAATTAAAATTGTATAGAAAACAACATATTAAAGTAGAATATAAGTTATGTATTATAATTCTTATTTTAATCACTTAAGGAATCATAAAATTTTTTATTAAGAATAATCCCAAAATTCATCACAGTAATCTAGCACTAGTTAGTCTCGATATAAATAATCACCCTATATCTTTCCTGCATCACACCTATCCTGCCATAACCTAACTATCTTCAGTGCATGTTAAAGTGAAATCAACAATGAAAAAGATAAAAAAGTATGAAAGATAGAGAGAATGTTCATCTTTCACATAAGTTAATGTCCAAAGTGACACTATATATTGTGTGGAGTTCACATTCTTTAAATAAGTTGTGTTAATTATTGAAAGGAAAGTTATATTCTTTTATTATTTATAATAGTTTTATTTTATTTGAATTATCTTTTTATAAAAAAATGTAATCTATATCAAATAAAAATTAAATGATACTTGTAACTTTTACTACAATAATATTCTATAAGAGATTCATTTTTATAAATATTCTAACAGTTATTTTAGTATACATATTTTATTATCAATTTTATTCTTTTTGAATAAATAATTTTATTGTTTTATTTTTTTATTTCAAAATTGTTTTTTAAAAATATAACAATTATTATGAAACTTATTTATTTTATATTTTTACTTTTTGTGAATTTAATAATAAAAAATAACTTTTATATATTATTATCATCATAAGATAAAAAGTAACCAGACATGTGTTTTCTCTCATAAAAGATAATGGGAGGAATGTTCCCAATAACACTGCTCCCAGCATCAGTTAGTATTTAGTCACAAAATTTCTTTCCTACATCACTTATATGTCATTCATAATTCGTTAACACATTATTATTTTTGTTCTTAGTCTAACTTCATAAATATCTTGGGTGTATCACTTTCTTTATATATAAATTTTTTCCCTACTTATCATTAGGAATGACAGATGGTCGGGTCGAGCACGGATAGTGTGTATCCACAACCTTATCCAATACAAAAAAATTCATCCCTACCCAATCTGTTACCTGTACGAATACTCGCTTAAAAACTATCTGCAGATATTTTAAAACTCATGGATATATACACAAATATTTAAAAAAATATATATATTAATAAATTATTAAAATAAAATTTAAATAGAATTACAAAAAATATATAAAATATAATATAAATTTAACATTATAAAATATAAATTAAAATTCAATTTTAATTAAATTTAACATTATAAAATATAAATTAATGTTAATTTTAATAAAATATCAATTAAATTTTTATTTTTATTTTTTGCGGGTAAAAAATATCCGCATGTAGGAATAATATAATATTCACATCCGACCCGTTTATAAGCGGATATTAAAATATTGGTTACCTGCGGTTGCAGGTAGTAAATATCTGCAGATATCAACTACCCGTCACGGATTTTATCCACAAATATCCACATAAATTTTTTTGTCATCCCTATTTATCACCATGTCATATCATAAGAAAAGAAAAAATATCTTTTAATTCCTTTTTAAGTATAACTTTTTTTATTAACATAATAATAACAGGTATTAAGTGTTTGTATTTGGAAGATGAATATCAATATATAAATGCACTAACCAAACTTAAAAGTAAAAGAAAAAATTAGTAGGGAAAACTTAATAAAAGACACTTTTCTCCAAACTTTTAATTATTGGCAAAAGTTGGGGAAGAATTCATTATGTTTAAGAAAATTTGGCTCTTTCTGAAATGAGTTATGGATAGAAAAGGATTATTACTTTATATTATTTTCTATAAAAAAAAATGACGCCAAATTCATTGAATTATTGTAAACTCTCTTACATCTATATTCAATTCTTTATAAAAATGATTTTATAATTTTAGTTTATTATTAAAATTATTAATTATTCACTCACTCAAAAGAAATTGGTAATTTATTTATTTTATATTTTAAAACAATAAATTTGGGAAAAATGAAATCATATAATTGTTTTAAAGTATTTAAAAACAAAATATAAAAATAATAAGATATGACGTCTAAATTACTTAATTTCACTTTTAACAAAAAAGAAGACAAAAAAAAAGTAAAAAAGACACGCAAGGCAAATGAAAAGTATTGATATTTATTTTCAAAATATTTTATGGAAATTTAATTTTACTATAATAGGGAAAGACAACTATGTTTTACTTTTAAACAATATAGAAAAAAAAAAAAAACTATATGAAATAAATGTTGGAAAGGAAAGGTTTATTAAGTTTGAGAAATAAGCAAAACCAAGGAAAACTTCCATACTCAAATGCTTTAGTAGAGATAAATAAAACATGATTATGATGCAAAGTAAGTTAATATGTCCTTTACTTACTTTTAACACCAAACACACCTAATTTTCATTTTACATTATTTAGAAGGTTATTATTATTTTGATATCCAACAAATTTTTATATAATATTCTTAAATATAAGTCTTAGAAAAAGAAATTCTATTTGAAAAGGTGAAAAAGTTGAAAGAAGAAAGAGAAACTGAAAACCTAACCTTCGAGTATTTCTTTTGTAGAAAAACATAGTCCTTAAACTCGTGCAATACCACTATCTACACAAAGATAAGTTTTCAAATTTATAGTGGAAGTGTATTCATCACAAAATACTATGGTACCACTATAAAAGTAATATAGCACTTACAAAATGTACGAAATGTATAATTAATTACCAAGAGTATTAACAGAAATACCCTCCAACTTTAAGCATTAGCTATCTCCAAAATTGGGGAACAAACTCTTCTTTATTGGAAGAAGAGTTTAAATGGATTTTTTTTGTATTTTTTCTTAGAAATGTTTATTAGCAACCTATAAATAAAATATTAAGGATTGAATTAATTATACATATTTGATAAATTATTTTTTAATGAGTTGATAAAATATAAAATAATAATAATGAACATATCTACATGATATTTTTACTTAAGTTATAATTTATATTATTACAATAAACATATAATTTAGAGTATTTATCATTTTATTTTTTAAATTAATCTTATATAGTTGAAAATTTTAATCATATTTTGTTTATTTTTAATTATCAAATTCGTTGTATACTTTTAAAAATATTTTTTTTTATTTCTGTTATGAATTATCTTAATGAAAATTGAACTCAAAATTATTAATCATTATGAATATTTCGATAATTTATTAAGAATTTGAATTATTGCTTGGATAGGACTGATTTTTAACATCTATACTTCAGGTGTACTCAATTTATTTACTTTCCACATTTTTTTCATTCTTTAAATTATATTTATTATGTAAATAATAATTTTGATGTAATTGTATGAAACATTATATTTAGAGTTTGGTTCTTGATATAAGTGTATCAAGTTCTTGATATTTAAATGTTTAGAATTATTAAGACGTAATTATAATTTTATAAATTCTTTTATTATAGTATAAATATCTTCTAAGTTGATGTTGTTTGGAAGAAAATTGGATATAAATTAAAATTGAACCAAATCAGTATAAATCGGTATGTTGTTTTTCTTTTCTTTTATCAATCTTCTTTTAAACACAATATTCAAGAACTTGAATGGTTTAATTAGAAATATATGACCAAAATTGCTTAAACTAAATTTAAGAAATAAAAATTATGTTCAAATAAGTAAAATGAAAGATTCGATAAAAAAAAATATAAATAATTCATAAATTTATTCATGATTACTTAATTAACATAACAAGGTTTATATATATATAACCGATGAGACTGAATAAAAAAGGAGTATGTATCTACTCTTTGACAAAAGGGTATATCTCATAACGAAAGTTGCAACTTCCACTCACAACCCTACCTCCTTCTTTGCCATCACAGCAATTCGGGAGCTCGTCAATGGCATCATCAAGACACTTCTTGCAATCATTGCTTGAAAGGTCTCTGGTGCACTGAGTCAACCCATAAAGGGTCACTGAATTCTCAAGATATATCTCTCCAGTTGCATACAAGTTGCTGTTAACATAAGCTTTCTCCGCAAGCTGGCTCAATAACTCTCTAGTCTTGTAGTTAAACGATGAAGGGTCACTCACATTGTTCAGGTTCCACATGTAGAACCTGTTTGTGTAGTCAATTTTGCCAAAGAAATCAGTGTCCAAGTACTTGAACATGCAGTGGTCGTACCAAATGATGCCACCTTTGTTGTACGGACAGCGATTAAGGATTTCCTTGGGTGCCTCAGAAACACAGGTTTTACATTCTGAGGCTGATACGTCACCACGGCAAAGAGCAAGACCATATGCTTTCTGGTTTTGGTCTATGCCCACAGAGGCAACACCAAATCCTGATGAAGGGGTCTTGTAGATGAGCGAGTTGATGACACTTTTCAAGTTTGATTCATATGGACTATTGGCTGTGAAATTCTGAGAATTTGAACAGAAATGGAAGAGAGGGTCAGCTCCAAAAGAGGTTTGGAGAATGAGAGATAAGGTTAGTGAGAAAAGAAAAGTGGAAAAAAGCTTCGTGGAAGACATTTTTTTGTTGGATTATTTTGCAAATGGGATTATGGAGAATGAGGGTATTTATGGAGAATCTTCTGCTTGATCCAAAAGGTTAACGTTTTCGTTTTGACCATTTTATAATTAATGCTAACTTGTTAGGTTGCACTGCACTATGTCAAAGTTAGGCAGCGCCTTGAACGTTTCGGAATTTGGACACTGTCGCGTTTTGGTTTGCAAATCAGCAAGAGATATATCTATCTAACTTTGAGCTTCCATTTCCTTTTTATATTCACAACACCATTTCTTCCTTATGATCCTGTCAATTGCTTCTTACATTGTTTAAACGTTTGGCATAAAAATTATATAATTATATTTATGATTAAAATATAATACAAATATGGGTCAATCCGACCAATATTAAAATAATATAATTTTTCGGCCGTGTGTATATCTCATCATTTTGAAATTTTCTACAAATTCTGGAGTCAACTGTTGAAAGAGATAACGCGACATGTTCTCTCTCTAGAGATGATATACGCATGGTTGAAGGAGTAGTGCAAGTGAGTTTAAAAGTAAATCTATCTGTAAAGCAATTGAGCGAAATAAAAAATTGGTGCAAGAATATCTTTTAATATAATTATTATTGTTTGTATAGATTTTGTAGGTCCGAGAGACTAATTTTGAAAGGCTCGCCCACTTTCAACTTGATCGTTTTGTTGCCTTCATTTTTAGATAGAGAGGAATGTTTTTCCGTTCAAGTTAGGCGTGTGTTGAAGAGTTTCTGTTCACAATGAATGTTAGTGAATGATTATCATTATTAAGTGTTCAAGAGTATGAGTTGAAGGTATCTGGTTGTTAATCCTGATCCTTTATTTATAAGTCATCCCATAATTCAAGCTCAATAAAATAAAAACAGACTTACCTGTAGATTAGGTTGGTTGCAAATAAACAACTTATCAATATCTTTACTCATATTTGATCATCCTGCTATTCTTTGTTAGATTACTCACCATTGTTAGATTACTGACCAATTACTTATTAGCACATTAATGCATTAATCCTGCCTTGAAACTTTGACATAAGTCACGCATTTTCCAACCCAATTACGACCCAGTACAGTTAGGGGTGGGCAAATGGAACTGTACTACACTTTACTGCTAAATTTATGAAAATTTATGAAGTTCATTTTTTAAAAACTGAACCATAAAATAGTATATTTAAGTTATAGAGAAATGATTTCGTTCTTTTTAGTATAATATAGTACAATTAACTATAGTATAATACAGTATTTTTTATCCAATCCTAAATACAATTAGCTCATTTTATTAACCAGTCTAGATATTATATTATACAATTATGAAAAGCAATAAACTTATCATAGTTATTTTATTAGACATATAAAGAAAAAAATAATAAAGGGATTATAGTGAGTAAAAAAGTCATGGGCTCTTAGAATTTATATTATGAGTTTAAATTGAACGAATCAAAAAATAAAAATGCAAATTAATTATAGTAAAATAAGACCCAGCCTACTTTTCATTGGGGCCGAACCTATGATTAAAGTTGATGTTGTCATGAGTTTAATAAAAACAATAACCTAAAATTAAATAAAAATAAATGCATACTAAAATAAAGAATTTTTTTTTCTAAAAATATTGAACAACTCATTTAAACCAAAAGTTAGTGACATATATCTAAGAGTCTCATAATTTTTTTAGGATTACGATATTTTAATAATTTTTTTACAACAGATTATTGTCATTATTTGTGTTATAAAAAAGTTGTTATAGATACATTTTCCTTTTCTTTAACTTATCATTATTAGTTTTTTTCTCTAAATTTTTGTATCATTTAACAATTTTTTATTTGCTAACTTGTTTATTATTGATTTATTTTTTATCAGAGATGAAGATAAAATAGATACTGAATTTTTGAAGTTGTTATAAATTTTATTTAATTAAGAATGGTATTATTTAAGAATCACATTTCCTAATTGTTTCCCATTTTTTCTCTCACCAATTATATTTCTTTGATATGACAGTATTATTATTGTTATTTATTTATGGATACAAAGGAGATTTTTGTAACTCCCCTTTCAATAAAATCGATTACATCTTATTATTAGATACTGAACTTTTATTTCATTATAATATTTTCTTTTCCCACAAATTACATGTATTGCACTAGGATTTTCTTTTAAATAATATTAAAACTCGTATTAACGCATAAACAAACAAAGAAAACTGAAAAATATGAGCATTTTAAATGGTATGTCTATTTTTTATGATAAGAGAAATAAGAATATCCTAATTTTCCAAGCTCATTGACTCTTCCCGCATATTAGTCATTCTTCAACCATTGCGTCTCTTTTATCCAATCTTTCACACTACATCTTTCTTATTCTTACTTTTCTCCTCTAAATCATTGAAAATAATAAAAGTAAGAAAAAAAAAGTTTCTAGAAGTGTAGCATCCCTACCTTAATTCAAAATTCAAAAGGTCGTGCAATTTTAATTATTATCATATTTCTAAAATCGGTTTATACACGAATACATTTATAAAAAAGATTTCCTAACTTTTAAAAAAAATAATAGTTTAGTTTATATACAATTTCATTTTACTTTTATTTTTTTAATTTTGCTTGACTATTTTTTAAACATTACCCAAATAATTATTATTCATTGAATATATATATATATATATATATATATATATATATATATATATATATATATATATATATATATAAAAGTAATTAAATCCATTCATATATGCTTATCATTTTTTTCAACTTATTATATGTATATAGTATTTGTGCGAAATTAATTACATGGGGGAATAACCTTCTGTTTTGTCTTTCTGATTCTCTCCTAATTAGATAACATTTGTTTATGATATAGTGAATCTTTTTCGAATGAATCTTTGTGTAATCATATTCTCAATATTACAGCCGTCAAAATGGATCACAATCTACGAGCCAATCTGGTTCATCACGGGTTTGGGCCGGGTTAGCTTTGAAAAAATTGAATTTTTTTTATGAGTCAGATTTTAATCCGGCTCATGCGGGTTGAATCCGTGATGGGCTGGGTTGGCCCGCCAACCCACTTACCAAATTTTACTTTTTTAATTTATTATTTTATTTATGAAACTTTACAAAATAAAATACTCTCTTCACTCACTATGTATACCAAAAAAATAACCTCTGCTCTCACAAATCACTCGTACGGAACTGTTGCTCTCACTTCTTCATTGAAATTTTTCAAAGAGCAGGTTTTTTTTGTATGTTTTTAGGATGACATTTGGATTATATTGTACTTTTTATTATTATTTTGAATTGTCTTCAGTTTAATATCATTTTTTAGGAGTGAAATTTGTTTAAATTTGAATATAGAAAGTTTGCAATTTTTTTATTTAAAAAAACTCTAATTAAATGAGCTAGTGAACCAACTCGTTTACCCACCAACCCGTGGTGGGTCGAGCCGGGTTCAGATTTTTCTGGCTCGCTAATAAATGAGTTGGGTTGGGTTGACTCATTAAGTGACCAACCCGTGGTGGGCCGGACCGAATCGAGTCGGATTACCCATTTTGACGGCTATGATATATTCTAATTTCCTTGCCACGTCCTTAAAATAGGAAAATCTAACGATGCCAGTCTTATTTTTTTTTGTCTCTTCAATTTCAAATTGATAAATACTTCTCTCACTTTTCCCTTTATTTTATATTATTTATTATCGATATTTTTTTGATTATTTATACCTTTTCATATTGTTTTGAAAAATTTATATTTATTTAAATCTAAAAGAAACACATATTAAAATACTTTTTAAATATATTTCTGTAAATCTAGAGGCTTGTTTATAAAAATGATGTCAAGAGTGTAAGTCAACAACCCCATAATCAATACCTTTACACTTCTAGACAATCTGGTGAGCAGTGTTAATGTTTGTTTTTCTTGAAAATAAATATATAGCTATTAGAACTTACGATGCAAAAATTGTATTGAGCTATTTGAAAATAAAAAAAAAAACTATATTGTATTAGGAATATATATATATATATATATATATATATATATATATATATATATATATATATATGTGAGATAAATGTACCCAGCATCTTCGTTATGATGAACAAAAACGTTATTCACAAACCCATTTAATTTTCCATTTGAATTTAAACAAAATATTTTTATTATAATTTAATTTAATTAAGTTTTAAGTCTCAATAAATATGAGTATCTTTAATTGAGTTATTATTACATTTTTTTAATTTACTAAATTCTTAAAAATTTTATATTTTTCTCTATTTCTTTTAATTTTTCATTAATTTGGTGATTTGAGTATTATCTTACTTGTTTGTTTGTACATGCTAAACGATACCAAGCTATGTGTTTAATATAAAATAACATTAATATTGCTAGGTAAAACAAGAAATATATTGGATAATAAGAAAGATCCTATCAGTAGCGATGACGTACGATAGTTCATTGAACCGATAATGATATGAAAATCATGGGAATAAATTATTTAACATGTTTTCAATAACAAGAATTTTACATTAATTCTAATATCATTTTTATATTAATTTTTTTAATGTGTAAATATAAGTAAAATGATAGCACACAGTACACTACAAAAATATACAATTTTACCGAGATTATTTGTTTCGTTTTCGGAGGTCTTAACTCCCAAAAAGTATATTATTCAGAGTTAAAAAAACCTTTGAAAAAACTGTGAAAAACTACTGAAAAAAGCTGTGAACTTTAAGCATCCCTGGACCGTGGCTTTATCCCTCACGTGAATGAATTTTCATTTGCTACAAAGCAAGTCAATATGCTAGATAAAAATATTAAATGCAAAATGTGCTAGAATGTAATTAATGGCAACTAGCTTTTGGTTATATAAATGAGAAAGTGTTGGCCGTAACATCACTTCAATCAATCACCGTTGCTTCATCCTCAAAGAAATAAATGAAAATAATTATGCTTCTTTAAATCAATGTTGCAAAGAAATAGCACACCTAATACTAAATAAAATGAAATGTTTTTCAAATGCTAAATGTAATGTGACCACCTGTCAAAAGCAATTGATTGCAGCGAAAGAAAAATAAAAATAGCATGTGCTCCTTCCATCCCATCATCACGTAGGAGCTTGAACCAACACAAAGAAAGGAAAGACTTGAAAACCCCAAGGCTATAACGAGTGTGAAGCTGACCGTGATATCATTTCTTCTCCCAAGAAAGTGATTGCAAGCAAAAGTAAAATAAAAGGAAAGATTGAATGCACTGTAAAAGTAGCTCAAAGGAAAGTATTATCCATTTTCAAATCACCACCAAAAAAAAGTTCAACAGCAAAAAAAATGAAATGTGCCGAGAGTGAGTGTCCAAGTCAGTGACGGCCGATGGCTTCCCTTCTCCTAGGATCAAGTGTCCAAAAATTAGGGTGGGGTCCACCCAACCCTAGGGTGCCATGTGTCTATTTTTTTACTATTGGGTTCAACAACAAATACCAAAAATTGGCCCACAATGTCAAAGTTTGTCTAAAAATTCTAAACTACTAAATTATAATACAACTAATTCTAAAATGCTTATGGAAGAGTCTTGAATTTATTTTGTCTCCTCCAAATGTCCCAAATTATGTTTCCAAAATTTTCCCTGAAAATAATAATGCAAATAATTAGCTCAGAAAATTCAAATTAATTAAAATTAGAATTTCCGGTCAAATTAAGCATAATTAAGAAAAACGGGAAAATACCGGACAATTAAGCACAATTCTCTGATTAATTCTAGCACAATAAACTAAGTGAAATCAATAAAATATCGACTCATCACTAACCAAATATAATGAAGTATATTGTGTGTAATATAGTTTCGTGAAAATTTTTCTTTTTTTTTTAGATTTATAGTCTATAATTTAAAAATTATGTAACCTTTTACATCATATTATTACAACGAAAAATATATATAATGAAAAATATATTGACAAAAGTTATGAATGTCTTAAAAAAATAAAAGAAATATAAGAAAAAAAGACTAATCACTCTACCACCAGTACAAAAATTATATTTTATGACGTACAAAAACGAGCTATGACGTATATCAAAGAAGACTCAAAACAGAACCTAAATCAAAAGCAAATGGAACAAAAAATCGAAAACAGAACCAAGAACATTACAGGATTTTCTGACAGTATGGAAATGAAAGGAAAAACACTTATCTCACGGTTCTGGCTGAAACCTTGCTCTGATACCACTTGATACATCAAGGCTTGATGTAATCTTGAAGATCCGTGAGATGGAACCATGGTAGAGGTGATTCAACCGAAGATAATGAATGGAACAGTACAAGAGTTGAATCCAATCGGTGACAATGCAGAATCAGATCTGGATGAATGAGTTTGGGTTTGGCAGCAGCGGAAGAAGGTGTTTATCAATGGAACTATGGAATGGAGGCTAGCTTGAAGGAGTGTTTACAACTCAGAAGGCTTCCACAAGAGGAAGAAAGTTGCAATGGAGAAGCAAGCAATGAGGTGACTCTCGGACATGAGAAAGTGGTTATGCATTTCAGCAGAGTTTCTCTAATATCATCCAAAAGTGAATACATAGTGCAGCCAAGGTGAGTTTTATAAGCTCCTCATCCTTTGGCCGGTGGTGAAAACGTTCTCTTTCAAGATGGGACACGTTCCACATTTCCAAACATGTGCTAAATGTGCTAAGCTTCTAGAAACTACATGTATTACACGTTTATTTCTATTTCTAATATAAGAAGGTTCCCAGTGCACCCCCTATCAAGCTAATCTCACCCCTGCATGTGTATAAGGTCTCTTTTGTCCTTTTTCTTAGTTGGCTTTGATGGACTTTATTTGGTGGGCTTGGGCCCCGCGTATCATAATAGGTCTACATATTTTATGATGTTATAATATATTTATTTCTTGAACGTCATAAAATATGATTTTTATACTATGTACGTCATAACTCGTACAAAACTATGTATTGCATATTATAACATACAAAACTATGTACGTCATTACTTGTTTTTGTACGTCATAAAATATGATTTTTGTACTAGTGACTTAAAATAAACATAAATAGATAAAATATTATAAAAATGTCTAAATAAGAATTTTATCTATATTAATGAAATTACTTAAAACTCCAATTAATAAATAGTTAACTGTAATATAACCTTTGAGTGAAGAACGAGTTTCTCAACATCCTTTATGTATAAATTGATGGAACTAGTTTCTGTGATAGAAACCAAAAGCTAAAAAAATGAAAACGATCTTGTTATTAGAGTGAAAACTCTTATGTATTGAAAATTCTGATATCTGACACTCGTCTTATGTAAATGTTGCCTACAAAGGTTGTCACTAGACACAATTCTAAAATAAACTTTTAGTAATTATACAAAATTTGTCACTAGAAGTGTTGGACCACCCTGGGAAGCAGTGCTACTTATATTAGATGCAGCAAAAGCATTCCTCCTAAGCTTTGGAGGATTGAAACTTTCAGCAGCACTACTTTCAAGTTTTCAACTACCAAACTCTACAAAAGGTAATTATAGAATAAAACAATTCATACTTTAATCATTGAATTTTATTTCCTTAGTACCTCTTGTTTCTCCTTATAAAGAAAACATTGAAAAGGAACCAAACAAACCACTGGTAAGCGATTCTCTCCTTTCTTTCGTGATTCTTTGGGTCTTGAACATGCAAACTGTTGCATGTTCCTAGTGATTTTCCATTTTCAATTTTCAGCTTAAATTAGGTTCTAAGAACTATTCCCTGTCACAAGTTTGTAGGTTTCCATAGAACTTTTGTGAGACGCAAGTTCAATCTGGTTTTGGCTAGACTGTACGACTGTTTTTGAGGTAAGGGAAGCTAGGATTTTGGTTTGTAATCGTGAAATAATTGTATGCATTGAATTAGATTCTAGTGACGTTTATGAATGATGCATGTGTGAACTGTTAGATGAAAGGTGCTGCTGTTTGAACTGATATTTGATGAAATTGTATGTTGAGTATGTGCTTATAAATGTGTGACTTATGAGACTGTGAATCTGTGAAAGGATGATTAGGAACTGGTATGGGTAATATGTGATGATGAGATTTAGTATTCAATTGTTATGATTGATATTATACAAGTTATTAGACAAAAAGATAAGTTGGTTATGGTGTTTTAGGTTAGTCTAAGGGAAGTGAGGTAGTCAAATTGGGGAATTGGGGTTGGGAGCTGAATTGGTTAATTGGGATGGTCTAGGTAAGTAAATTGGGACCTATTAGAGTCCCTAAACTGGTCCAAAACATTTCTAAGTGTTAAGTATGAGATTGAGTCTTTAAGTTGTTGGAATCTAAGTTTTTGAGTATGAATCAATGCATGATCATTAAAGAAGGAGATTGGGAATATTTATAATCATCTAGGCGAGTCTAATTCATCGTATAGATCAATTTGGGAGTGTTAGAAACTCATTAAAGTTTCTTAGATGCACTAAAATCAGAAATAACAGGTTGCTGTCAAAAACTGATAAGAATAATCGATTATCTCACTTGATAATCGATTATTCTAGTGAGAATGTCATGTTTTCTTCAAAGTTCACGTAAATAATTGATTATCATATGTAATAATCGATTATTGTTGTCCGGAAATCATCGAGGACAGTTTTGGGTGGTTTTCGGGGTTCCGGATATTATTTTTGGACGTTCTTTAGGCTGTTTTGGGGGGTTTTGGACCTTTTTGAAACCGTTGGTGATGGTTTAAGAGTCATTTTCTTTATCTATGTATGATTTCATGGGGTTTTATGTTGTTTGGTGGTTCTTCTATAACTATTATTGTCTGGTAGTGTACATGGAATGATTTCATACAATTTTTGATGACTTGTTGGGTTGTTGTGGTCTTTTAAAGTATAATTAATATTATATATATATATATATATATATATATATATATATAATATTAATTATATTTGTATGCAATGTAAAAGTGAAATTATGATTGATGTTATATTGCTAAATTGAAAGTGTATGAATGTAAGAGATATGCATGGTGTGGAAAGTGAAAAGTATGGTTGATGGACGTAATTCCATGATCCTTAAGGGAGGTTACATGGTGGTGCCACTGTAGTTTGTTGTGATTGACCGTATGAATGGCCGGAGTGTCCTTATGGCGTTTATCCTAACATTCTAATGACTATTCATGCTCAATTAGAGAATGATGAGTCATGTGGTGAGAATAACAGGAGGTCCTAGTCTTGGGTGTCTCCATTTATGGGCCAAGATGAGTTTGGATGGACTTACACTTGTGTGTGGTAAGGGTGAAACTCGTTGGCAATGGCTTTGCAAAGTAATAGAGACCACCACAAGTGCACAAACCCCTGGAACTTGACATTTCATACTAGTCTGGATGGTTAAATCACGTGTCGGTCATTGGTATCAACAAAATGCGTTCAGTCTTAGTCTGTATTGTGTTATGGTCTTTGCATGTTATGTGTGTGATTGTACAAATGATAGTTAGTTCCATTTAATGTATAATCTGATAGAATGTTTACTTACTTGCTTGTGTGCATGCTGTTATGTATATGTTAGTTTGCTTTTGGACTTATCTTGCATGCTTTTCAACCTAGCTTACCCTTGCAATGTATGTGTTGTATGTGCTTGCCTTCCCCCTTGCGATGATCATCCAATCATTTAGATGTGAGCAGTAGCTGGTGACGCGCAGCAAGCACTGAAGGATCATGAAGACTTAGTCCCTAGCTCTTAGGACCTTTCAAACACATCTGTATTTTTAAATACTCTTAAACTTGTAAAAAATTTGAAATTTCTGCCTATATTTTGGATGATTGTATATTTGATACTGTCATATGTTAACTCGTAATGCTTTCTCATATTATATTTGTTGAATTCCATATATATACTTGGCTATATATTTTGGGATGTCACAAATTTGAATTATTTTACGTTTTTTTATAGTTTTTTCATTTTTATTTTAATTAAATTGTTATATTTTAATTAATTACTTATTTATATAAATATTTAAATTAATTATATTTATTTTGAATGAAATAATTTAGTTTGTAAATATTTAATATTTATTTTAATTTTTTTAATTTTAAAGAATTTATAGTTTTTTATTTGTAATAATATATTAATGAATTAATTAAATTGATTATAATTTTTTTCATTATTTAATGTTTTATTTATTTTATAGTTTTTTTATTTTTTGGGTTAAATATGTTTTTAGTCCCTATACTTTGGGGAGATTTTGGTTTTAGTCCCTCTTTCAAATTAAGGTACAATTTAGTCCTTCAATTTTAGAAAACTCTGGTTTTAGTCCTTTTTACCAAATTTTTTTAACTTTATTTGTTGTTTCAAACACGTTTCATTATAGCATTTGGATTGTTTACACTGTTTGACACATTTTTGCTTCAATGTTAACTGAGAAACGCTTTTGAAATAACAAATAAAATTAAAAAAATTTGGTAAAAAGGACTAAAACCAAAGTTTTCTAAAGTTGAATGACTAAATTGTACCTTAGTTTGAAAGAGGGACTAAAACCAAAATCGTCCAAAGTATAGAAACTAAAAACATATTTAACCCTTATTTTTTTTTAATTTTAAGATATTTTCTTACTTTTTTTGATAAAATATTAGGTTTTCGTAATTATATAAATTTTTTAATTAATTACATTTTTTTGAATTAAAATTAATTGTTTGCAATTTTATATAAAATTAATTGTTTGAAATAGGGTATAAAACACTCAACAAAGAAGTCAAAACTTTCCATGCTTCATTCGATGTTCATCACATAATTTCTCAATAAATAAATTTGATTAGAGATGCAGAGGGAAAGAATTTTGAAGGTGCAGGAAACACCCTAAGCTAATTGAATATGTTTAATAAGTTGAATTCTCTTGGGTCGCTTCTTCCAGCACCTCCTCTTTTCCTTACTGCACTTCTGTAAAAATTTTATTTCCCATTTTATTCCTACACTAGTCACGTCTCTGCACCTTCATCTTCATCTTCTTACAGTTGGAACGTCAAGGACAATTTAATCATACTTTACTTTCTTATCTCTATCAATTAAAAATTGATTTTAAGAGAAAAAAAAAATTACACATAAATCAAATCCAACCAAATATTATATTATATAGTAATAAGAGTTATTCTCAATTACTGATTATTTAAGAAAGAATTGAAACTTAACTTTAGAAATAAAGATGAAAATGTTATTGATTAAAAGAGATGGAAAAAATATCCACAAAAAACACTCTTGGAAGGGAAAACTCCTAAAACTACATTGTTGGTGTTTTTATGTTGATGTTGAACCTATCTGATAGATGAACTCTTTAAAACAAAATTATGCCGAGAGACACTACATTGAATTAGTGTCAATCGTTACAATTTCAATAAAAGCTGTGTAAGCAAGTATGAAAGTTTCAATTCTAGATTGCAAGTTTCCTTACGCAATCTCTTGCTTTCTCTATAAGCAGCAGTCTTCAATAGTTTAACGTCAGTCAGTGCATGTAAATCAGTTCTTCATATCTGCATTCTCTGATTGCAACTTCCATTAAGTCACCAGCATTAGAGGGCAACACATCACAACAGTGCCTTCTCGGAGTCTGCAACTTAGGCAAAAAAATAGTTAATGTAATAAATATATTATCAGTATCACGGATGTAATTATTAGACCAAATCTGAAGAAAAGGAGATGCAAGTGTTCAATTTATAGCTTACCTGTTTGTTGTCAATGTATAACTTATTTGTAGCAACTTTGATCACGTTCAATTTCTGCATTGGTCCCTTGTATGTGCAATTTTGAAAATGTTTCCTGTAAATGCTTGTGATGCCATCTTTGCCAGAAGACACTTTATCTAGATAGAAAATGGTGGGTCTTTTACATGGGTCAGGGTGAAGTTCTCTTGTGTTGAAAGTATATGTTCCTAACAAAACATTTCCTTCCTTCCATTGTTTGAATGTTTTCTCCACTCTCACAACCTCTGGCAAAACCATGTTGTTCTGGAACACTTGAACAGCATAGCCCCATGAAACTGAAATTGTCCATGACAACCTCTTTTCGTAACAAACTGTTTGTTGCAGGATCCTCTCGGAATCGACATGAACAGCTTCAAATAAATGTTGCAGTGATTTTTTGGTTGA
>NC_028355.1:34955756-34975703 GCF_000741045.1 Vigna radiata var. radiata | reverse complement strand
GAGTAGACCCTAGCATCGCTTCCATACAGATGTGGATACCTTTGTATGCATGAATCAAGAACCTTGGCTAGGACTTGTGCCAGGGAGGAACTGATCGCAAAACCACCTCCGCCAAAGGCCATTCCAAAACCAAAAACCTGAGTGCCCTCATAAATCTCTGAGTAGGACCCAACATAGTACCAAAGTCTGTGATCATATTTGGAAAGAGTTTTGAGCAGATTTTGAGGGAAGAAAATGGTGTCATCATCCCCAAACACATACCACCTAACACCAGAATGGTTCAATGCCACAGTCTCTTTGACAACACGTGCCACACGGATTGCTGATCTTAGACCTCCAGGCTTGTAAGTGTAGAGAAACTGGGAAGTGTCTTCAGAGACACAAAGGGGAGGAAGAGAACCATCATTGTTGAGATTTTCTTCATGTGGGAGGGTATCTACGAAAACACATCCTCTCATTGTTTTATTGGGATTCAAATTCCACCACATCCTGCTGTATTCCTTTCTCTTAGGCCACGAATTCCCACTTGAAGCAATTCCAAACACAAGTTGATCAACAGTGGTAGGTTCATACACATATAGTAGTGAAGAATGCACGTCTATTATCTTTGGTGTGGCTAGGAGTAACATGGATACACAGAGAGAAATGACAAAAAATGAAGAGAAGACTAAAATGAATTTCATCAGAGTAGGTTTGGTTTTGATAGGACTGAGAAGTGACCTTTTCATGATTAACAAGGAGCTAGATGAAGTTGTGCAGATGCAGACTATTATACGTTAGAGAAAAGTAGCATTATTTCATGCATAAAAGTTTGAATTATTTAATATTTAACTATGCAAAGCTTTACACAATAATCGCTGAATATTATAAGAAAACTTGAAAAATATGGAAATAAAGTTTTAATACGTATTTCTCTCCATGTGTATTCCATGGGATTGGTTTGTAAGAAGGTGAATAGATTGAAGTCAACCATTGGGGATGGCTACTTTTTCAATCCTTGCGCCGTACTCCTCCTTCAATTAATGCATTTGAATGCACATAAACACCGTGATTGTTACTTCACATTCACCACCTTTTCTTAGATTGCAAGCCCCAGATTTTCTCAATGAAAGCTCCATTTTTGGAGTAATTCTAGTTGGTTAGAATTATTAGAAGACACACATAAAAATATGGATGCTGACCTTGCAATCCTAAGCAAGTGTTTGATTACTGGCTATTCAAGTATTTTTTTTTTTATCGGACTGCACATGCATAAATTGGCTTATTTTAAATCCGTAAATGCCAGAACAAAACTGATACAATTTGTGATAAGAAAAGACAAAGTCTGAATAAGAATGAAGATGGTAAACTACAATACACTATTTATTTTAAAAACATGTCAAAATATATATATATATATATTCTTTGAGCAAATGAGATTGTACGTGAGATGTTTTGCAGAGGAACATGCATGTCAAAAACTAAAGTTGTCGTAACTTTGGTGTTATAACTAGTTAATTTCATGATTTTGTGGGCTTTCTGATTGGAGTGTATCGAATGATGCAATGCAAGTGTATCGATTGCTCTGTTTTCTGTTTGAGAGATGTTTGTGCAGTCAATCGATTTGATTGTTTAGCTTCTATCTTGTTCACCCTCCGAATTAATTAGATAATTGCTTTCTTAATTTTTACATTTTGCTTAACTGTTTTTTTTATAAAATCTTGTGGTATCATGTGAGGTTGAGATTACTGCCTTAACTAAAGTAGAAAATAGATTGTTTTTGTTCATGATTCCTGTTCCGGTCGGGATTTCGTCCAAGCTCCCTTGCACAATTTCTCGCTTCGAACCGTCCGGTCCTTCGCTGATCCGCCTTCTGTCCGACCGTTCTCCTTCGTCCAGTCGTCCGGGTACCTGTTAATGATACTCCAACGCTCAAGTCAATATTCAGGCTTTTCTAATGATAAAGGTAGAGATAGAGAGAGAGAAATAAATGTGCATTCAATGTAACCATCTACCCCTTACCTTTGACTCTTATTTATAGTTTTTCTCATGGGCCAACGATTAGTGAGAACTTAATCACGGCCCAATTGCAGGCTTATTGAAGTTAATTTAGTTTTTCCTTAATCTTGAACGCTTATCATACCCTAGTCCGTGCCCTCTCCCGGCCATCCTTTTTGGGTAAGAAGAAAAGATTTGACGCAGTGACGTAACCGGGCTTCACCACTGTCCGCATGATTGTCGACAGTCATGCGGACGCGACGGCAGAGCGAGGTTCCGCCGCCTAGGTCACACGTTTCGTCTCCCGGCCGCCTACACCGGGCTTCACCACTGTTATCTCATGAGTGGCGGTTGTCCGGATGACTTCCAAGACCGTCCGTCCACCCCCTTCCAGTACACAAGCCCCCCAAGCCTGAGGTTACGTAGTAACCGAAAGGTTTCAAATCCTAAGGGGTGACGGTTCCGCTTCCCTAATCGCGTCTTGGGCGGGAAAAGTACGTGGCGCGTCGTGATTGGTAGGGGAGTTCCTGGGAACTCAACCGTCGCGCATCTGGGCCATTGAACGTGGGTTGATCAGACGGTGATGGTGCCTCGATGGTTTTCAAAAAAATTTCTATAAATAGGAAAGATGGTGGGAGGCTATCCACCTTTCTTCTCTTTCACTCTCTTTGATTCATCAACTCTCAGGTAATAAATGGCAGTGGTTAGTGTTTATTCGTTCGAGGAGTCGTCGGGCCGCGGCAGTGGTGGTGGGGCAGAGGGGACCAGCGGCACGGGTGGATTTGCAGCGGGTCCGTCGGGGGCCGTCGTGGGGGGAGGTTCCGTTGGGGCTGAACCGGCGGCTAATCCCTTGGGGGTCGCCTTGGAGGGGAGGGCTGCCTCTCTAGATTCGGTGTCCTCGTCCTTCCTTGAGGCGAACTCGGATGAGGAAGAGGAGATGCCGCCCTCGCCAGAGGCCGACAAACTAACAAATGGCATTGCCATTTTCTTGCTGAAGGGTGGAGTTCGTGTTGACCCCGAGTCGCCGGAACTGGCCGGCGGATGGCCCCGGATCAGAGGGTATCGTTGGGCCTCTCCGGACGTCGACGAGTATACGTCGGACTTCGGGACTTGCGAGGACCTATCCTGGTGGTCCGAACGCTCTTACATAGCTCGCGACGTGGAAGATGCGCGCTTGTTTCGGCTTGGCGTCAGTCATCCGAACGAACGAGTGTTTCACGGGAAGGGGTCGCATGTAGAGGATTTTTTCTTTGCGTATAGTTACATGTTCGACCAGATGTACATGAGGGTTCCTTTCACCGAATTTTAGGCGGCGCACCTGAAGGAACTAAACATCGCGCCGAGTCAGCTACATCCCAACGGATGGGCGGCCGTTCAAGCCTTTACCTCCTTGTGTGCGGCCGTAGGGATAACTCCCATGGTACGGGTCTTTTTGCACTATTTCAACGTCCGCCCTGTTCCGCGACGAGGCTGGGTATCGTTGTCTTCGGTACACGACCGGACGCTGTTCAAACCATTCTCGGATTCGTTCAAAAATTTCAAGAAGCGATATTTTAAGATAATAATTAAGGAGTCCGGGCGGTCAGAATTTTGTGATTCCGAGGGCGCACCTTGGTTCCCCTTTTATTGGACCGAAGCCCCTCGAAAAATAAGGGCATATGGAGTCGGGTTATTGAATGCGGCTGAAAAAGATGCTATCCGGATAATAAAGACCCTGCCCCACCAGCTGAGCGCCCGAGGCTTCGTCGATTGTTTGAAATATGAGGATTTCGATCAAATAGCTTTTGGTATGCGTTTATTCGGATTTCTCACTTTTTATGCCATGGTTTGACTTGTCTAAATTTTTGTTTTTCTTTCAGGATACATGTCTCTTCCCGTTCCCCGCCAAACCGGATGCTTTTCTTCGTCCCAACGTCGCCGAGGAAGCGTAGGGTCGCAAGGAGTGAAGCGTTCGTCCGTCGCTTCCAGCTCCGCCCCTTCTACTCCGATCCCGATCGGCATTCCTCAGGCCGAGCTAGTTACCGTGGAGGTGCATCCCCATGAAGTTATCACCACCAGTCGGATGCCCAACCAACCGCCTCGTCCGCAAGTCCAACCTATCACTGTGCAATCCTCTGAGTCTCCTCCGGAATCGGTGGCCCCTTTGGAAAGGAAAAAGAAATCTCGCGAAGAGGGCAAGTCTTCCAAGAAGAGTCGCCGGAGCAGGAGTTCGTCCTCCATTCCCCTTCCGGCCGGCATTTTTGATCCGGCCTTCGATGCTGCCTCTCGAATTGAAGTTCGGGCCAGTTCATCACAGCGGGCGATCATTGAACCTTTGTCCGAAGGTGAACTGTATGCGGCGGCCGTTGAGATGATGGCTCGGGGAGTTATGATGGCTGTGAATGCCCGCGAAAAGGGGAAAGTTCGAGAAGGGCGTGACTTGCTTCGTGAGATGACCGAGGAGCAAGAGTCGGCTGCCGCTCTACGTCGCCGGGTGGAGTCCCTCGCCAAGGACCATGAGGGATGTAGCGAGGCAAAAGACAAGTTGCAAGCGGACTTGGAAGAGGCCAGACTACAATTGGCCAATTCGAAGAAAGCTCTCGAGGCCGCTCAGTCCCGCGAGACGAGTTTAAGTGAGGAGGTCAAGAAACATAAGCTCGAAATACGCCGCCTAGGCAAGAGGGGGGACGAGTTGGCCGAACTAAGTGACCGGCTAACACAGGAGTCTCTTGCTGCCCGTGAAGAGAAAAAGAAACGGATGCGGAGTTGGCTCAGGTGAAGGAAGAGTTCGCCCAGCTGGATGCGACGGTCATATTGAAGCATGAAGAGGGCTTTAACAAAGCCTTGCGCCAAGTGGCCCATTTGCTGAAGGTGAACCCGATGACCATCGGATTCGATCTCTATCAAGATGTATATGATGGGGAGATGGGTCCGGTGCGGGCGACTCTTCCGGCCGGTGGGAATGATGACGGGGTGGAGGTTGAAGTTGACAAGGGTCAACCGGAGGATGATGCCGAAGTCAACGAAGAGCGCCTTGACTAACCGGGTGGCTTTCAGCTTGTTTTTTTCAAACTTTTTGGTTTAGCGCAGGATTTTTGATTTTAGCGTAATTTCTTTTAGGGTACGGTCGGCCTCAAAACACTTAGGAATGTTTAGTGTTTGATGTTCGACCCGCTCATGCATAGGCTTTTTGTAAACCCATATTTCATATTTTGATTTGGGGAAGTATAATCAATACAAAGATTTGGTTCAATGCTTATTCGTTTGCCGTTCATTTATTTATTTTCAAAGATTGATGAAACGTTTTTGCGTGCGAAGGCATAAGTGTCCGTTATCACTTTGTCGTTACTTAAAGGGACAGATCCCGTAACTTATTTATGAGAGGGCGAGTACGTGCCTTTCTCATAGGTGTTATTCGGAAGGGACGGATCCCTTTTTCGGGACGGATCCCTTAGCGATATTCATGGGAGGGCAGGTAAGTGCCTTTCTCCAATACGCCGATCGGAAGGGACGGATCCCGTGGCTCAGGGACAGATCCCGTTTGCCTTAAAAATAGATCGTATTCGATGAAGATGCCTGGAACGACCTCGTATGCATTACTTATCAAGTATTTGTCTCAGTTACAACTTGTCATTCTTAACTAAAATAAAACTTGAGATGGGTTGCATTCCATGTGTTGGGGAGCATCTGACCATCCGGTCGTGCGAGGCGGTAGGCTCCGTTGTTGAGGGTGGCCACGACTCGGAAAGGGCCCTCCCACTTGGCAGCTAGCTTTTTGTGCGAAGATGTTCGCCTTGCTTCCCCCGTTTTGCGCCACACGAGGTCCCCCTCCTGGAAATCTCGTGGGCGGACTTTGGTGTTGTACCTCCTTTCCACCATCCTTTTGCATGCTTCGGCCCTAAGTGCCGCCCGATCGCGACGTTCGTCAATCGTGTCGAGTTCGACCCGGAGCTCTTGATCGTTCAGGGCTATATCCTCCACTCGTCTTCTCAATGAGGGCTCTCCCAACTCAACAAGAAGCATGGCGTCTACACCGTACGTCAGGTTAAAAGGGGTTTCTCCTGTTGTGCCGTGCGGGGTGCATCTGTACCCCCATAGGACTTCTGGCAACTCCTCCACCCATACCGCCTTCTTTTCGCCCAGTCTTTTCTTCAACTCTGCCACTATAGTTTTGTTCACAGCTTCAACTTGTCCGTTCGTTTGTGGGTATTCGACCGAGCTAGTTACATGCTTGATTCCCAAATTCTGGCAGAATTCCCCCAATTTCTTGTCTATGAACTGTCTGCCGTTATCGGTGATGATCATTCTTGGGAGACCGAACCTACAAATCAGCTTCCAGCAAAATTTTTGGACTTGACCTGCCGTGATGGTCGCCAGGGGCTCGGCTTCCACCCACTTGGTGAAGTAATCAACTGCTACTAGAAGGAACTTTTTCTGTGCTGGACCGATCGGGAACGGTCCTACGATGTCCATGCCCCATTGCGAAAAAGGCCATGGGGCTACGAGGGAGTGCAAAGGATGAGGCGGTGTTCGGAGATCACCGGCATGTGCCTGGCATTGTAGACATTTTCGGGTGAAGACGCGGGAGTCTTCCTCCATAGTGGGCCAATAGTAGCCAGCTCGAAGTATCCAGGCCTTCAAAGTCCTCTGTCTGGAGTGAAAGCCACAAATCCCGTTATGGAGTTCGTCCATCACGTACTGTGTTTCTTCTTTGGATACACATTTGAGTAAGGGAGTGGAGAATCCTCTTCTATACATATCGTCGCCGATAAGTAGGAAACGGGCTATCTTCTTAGCCTCTTCTGGTCGTAAGGTACCTCCGTCATCTTGTTTTTTCATTAGTCCCCTTATCTCCCCCCGCCAATCGGCAACGTTCGTGGCAATAGCATAGCATTCGATGGACGGTTGCAAAAGGACTTGCCGAATGACCGTCGTCAACTGCCCCTTCTCCTTGCCGGATGATAGTTTGGACAATAGGTCCGCCCGGGCGTTCTGCTCCCGGGGAATGTGAAGGATATCCACCTTCTCGAACTCGGCGATCAGAGCCGATGCTTTATGGAAATATTTAGAGAGGTGGTCCTCTTTCACCTGAAACTCGCCATTCATCTGCCCGACTACTAATTGTGAATCGGTTCGGCAGGTTAACCTCTTGGCTCCCATATCCTTAGCTAGTTTCAGGTCGGCCACTAAGGCCTCATACTCCGCCTGGTTGTTGGAGGTTTTGAACTTGAATAGGAGGGAATGTTCCAAGAGGAAACCGTTCGGCCCCTCAAGGACTATTCCCGCGCCACTCGCGTTTTTGCCTGAGGCTCCATCCACATACAAATTCCATTCGTCATCTAATGTCGGTGGCAACTCCACTGCGAAGTCTGCGAGGTGTTGGCCCTTTATGGAGCCCTTTGGCTCGTAACGCATTCCAAATTCAGATAATTCAACGGCTCACGCCACCATTCGTCCTGCCAAGTCGGGTTTCCTCAGCACCTTAGAGATCGGATGGTTGGTACGGACTACCACCTGATGGCTTTGGAAATAGGGTCTCAATCGCCGTGCGGCGTGAAGCAACGCCAGCGCGACCTTCTCCACTAGACGGTACCTGGTCTCGGCGTCCTGCAGCGTCCGGCTGACGAAGTACACAAGCTTAGGGGAGGGAAGCTCCTGAATCAAAACGGCGCTTATAGCCGTATCCGAGACTCCTAGGTACACGTGAAGCTCCGATCCCCCGTCCGGTCGGTTCATTATTGGTGGGTTCATCAAGATCTCCTTTACCTGGGCGAAAGCCTGCTCACACTCAACGTCCCACTAGCTAACAGCCTCTTTCTTCATCTTCTTCATGATCGGCCTTGCCCGTTCTGCGAGTTTAGGGATGAACCGGGATAAAGCCGTGAGACGCCCGACCAACCTTTGGATGTCTTTCAGAGTTGTCGGGTTCGGCATTTTTAAAATTGCCTCGCACTTGTCCGGATTGGCCTCAATGCCCCTGGAGGTTAACATGAAACTAAGGAATTTTCCCCCAGATACTCCAAAGGTGCACTTCGCTGGGTTTAACCTCATACCATACCTCCGGACCTCGCCGAAGACTTCCTCTAAGTCACGTAAGTGGCTTTTCTCTTCAGGTGACCGGACTACCATGTCATCAATGTACACGTCCATGCAACGCCCAATCTGTCTGGCAAAGACCCTATCCATCAGCCTCTGATAAGTGGCTCCAGCGTTCTTCAATCCGAACGACATTACTTCGTAGCAGTAATTGGCCCGATCCGACATGAAGGCGGTCTTTTCCCGATCGGGGATATGCATTGGGATTTGATTGTATCCCGAATAAGCATATAAGAAACTCAGTATTTTGTGCCCGGAGGCGCCGTCTACCAACGCGTCTATGCTTGGTAGGGGGTAAGAATCTTTAGGGCACGCCTTATTCAAGTCTGTATAATCAGTACACATCCGCCACTTCCCATTCGCCTTCTTCACCATAACCACATTGGCCAACCAGGTCGTATAGGTCACCTCTTTGATGAAACCCGCCTCTTTCAGCTTTTGCACCTCACTCTCCACCGCCCTCCTCTTCTCATCTCCCATCTTCCTTTTCTTTTAGGATACTGGACGGGCTTCCTTGTACAAGGACAGTTTGTGGGTCATAACGGACGGATGAATCCCCGGCATATCTGCTGCCGTCCAGGCGAACAAGTCCCGGTTCTTCCACAGCATGTCTCGTAATTCCTTCTCAATCTATTCCGGTAATCCTCTTGCAATGGTTGTGGTCTGGTCGGCTCTGTTCCCTATCAGTATCGGTTGGGTTTCACCCACCGGCTCTAACCGATCGTCCGTGTTGGTCCTTGGATCGAGGTCAGCCAACGTGTCTGTTCCCTACCTCATTATGCCTAAAAACCCTAATTTGGCTATCTACCCTCATTAAAAATTGGGTTTCATTAAAGAAAGGCTTAATATCCCTGATGGTCCCTATTTTCGTTAAGTGTGTTCGAAATGGTCCTAGTTTTATTTCAGATTTTACCTCACTATGCCTGTACGGACTCCACATGGGCAGTTAAATGCCACATCAACACTTTTCTGCACAGCTGGAGTTTCTGCCGTTAACTATTTAAACGGCGTCTCCAAAAAGGACCAGATTGAACGAAATTTACAATCTTTAGGATCACATTGAACAGAAAAAAAAAAATAGGGACCAAAACGAATTTTGCCAACCAAAATAGGGACCATTAGTGCTATTAAGGCAAATAAAATATATTAAATGGATATTTATAAAAGGTCTTTTTGTAAAAAATATTTTTCTTTGTGAATGATGAGTTGCATGAGCTTCATAATCGATTCCAGGATAATCAGTTCCATATTCTTCACAATTCAAAAGAATCAATTCCCATTTTTTCAATATGCAACATAATCGATTTAGACCTTCTTCTTCTAGCATAATTGATTCCACAATACGTCGACAAATACAAAAACATCCTTTGAGTAGATGTTGCCTAGTGTCTATTCCCTTGTAGACATAATATTAATTTAATTCATAATCTTTCTTAATTTAATAATGGATCTTTCATTTTTTTTTCTAATAATTCTTTAACTTTTTTATTTGAAGTTAAAAATCGTAAGTGTTTAGATTCTTAGAGTCTTAGCTTTGTAATTGTTTTTATATATTTCAAATTAATTTTAAGATAACAAGTTAATTTACATAAAGAATATAAAATTAACTTCAAATTAAATAAATTAACAAGTTAATTTACTTTAATATATTTAAAAGTTAATGTTATATTGAAATAGAAGATTTGAATAAAGATGATATCTTAACCTCTTGTATGTTTCTAAGTAAAGTAAGGAATTGGTACACCAAATTTACACTTATACTTTATTCTCAGAATTTGAAACTAATTTAAAAGCACACTGCTACGACAACGGATGAGGAGAGATAGCAAAAGAAAGAAGAAGAAAAATTATTTTGCATGACAAAAATGACGTAAAATCAAAGTGAATGTCATATTTTTCACGCATTATGTCGTACACCTATAATAAAACTACAATATTTAATATATAGTATTGTTTGAATTTGACATTTTATTAAAGTAGATAAGAAAAAAAAATAATGATATTATTTATATTTTAGATGATTTTTTTTATCTTTAATAAAATTATATATTATCCAATGATTGAATTTAAAAAAATGATTTAAATAAAATAGATAGGATAACATTTCATCTTTTACTAGGCTTTATTAATTTTATTTTTGACAAAATTACACTAATAGTGATTCTTGAGTTTTAAAAAAATATTTAACGGACAGGATAAAACAAGTATTTGGATTATTTTTATAGATATACTTTATCTGTTAATAACTACGTTACATGAAATAAAATTGGCTAAATATTTTTGTGGGTTATAAAGTTCAATGAGACTTTGCTTAAAAAATTGAATACTTAGCAATTTTAAACTTACAATATTTCTTTGTTGGGAATCAAAGAATTTGAAATATCATATATAACTAATGTGACACGTAGAAAGTGTTTTTTACTTAAATATATTTTTAGTCCTTTAATTTTTTTTATGTGAATTTTACTTTTAAATTATTTTTATTTTTAAATTTTGTTAATAAGATTAAACGATATTAAAAATTTGTTAACGTGGCAAACGAAATTGTTATGCGAATAGCTACGTGTTGAGATTATGAATACACGTTTTTTCACGTTATAACAAAATTGCTGTGTGATTCAAAATTTGAGATGTCGATAAAATTTAACATTTTTTTCTATTCAAAAGTATGTTGTGTGTCTAAAAAATTTACTGAAATGATCTAATTTTTAGAAGAAATTGTGCAGTTGAGCGGTATTAAAATATGGAAAAACTTCTTTTAACAACATTTTTTTAATAATTTTTTAACAATGCATGATAGTTTGTGATTGATTCGTTTTAAATATTTTTTAAATATAAATTCAAATAGACCAATAAAATGATGACATATGTCCCATTATCATAAAAGTTCTAAAAAAAAGTTTTCAAAATATCATTTTCCTTCAAATATTGCATCTTGGAGAACTAGGTAGCTATTTCACGTGCTATCCTACCGATGAATCTAGAGAATATCTCAGAACTGTCATAAATGGCATCAAATGCTGCCGTTGAAAGTACACATAAAATATATGAATTCAAAAACTCTGGGTAAAATTCCCTTACACCGTCTATTACATTCTGCAAACTCAAACATTTGTTATGTAGAAAAATAGATTTCATATATACTTGTTCTGTCAGTTCATAAAAATCAGTTCTTCATAATTGCACTCTCTGATTGCAATTTCCATCAAGTTACCAGCATTAGAAGGCAACACATCACAACACCGTCGTCGGCTCTGCATTTAATTAAAAAATAACACTTTATAATTACTAATATTATATATTACCAATCAATATAAAATCATGTTCCTGATTTTATTTACCTGTTTGCTGTCATAGTGTAACTCATTTGTCACCACTTTGATCACTTCCAGTTCACTCATTGATGAATTGTATGAACAATTTTGAAATTGTCTCTTGTAACTGCTTATGCTACCATATTTGGCAGAAGACACTTCATCTAGGTAGAAAACGGTGGGTCTTTTACATGGTTCGCGCTGAAATTCTCTTGTGTTGAAATTATATATTCCTTTAAAAACATTTCCTGGCAACCATTGTCTGAATGTTTTTTCCACCCTCAAAACCTCAGGCAAAACCATGTTGTTCTGGAACACTTGAACAGCATAGCCCCATGAAACTGAAATTGTCCANGACAACCTCTTTTCGTAACAAACTGTTTGTTGCAGGATCCTCTCGGAATCGACATGAACAGCTTCAAATAAATGTTGCAGTGATTTTTTGGTTGACATGTTGGGAAAGATAGGATCAGTGTGATCTGGGTGATGTAAGGACAATAAGGGAGTTAACGGATGAGAAGCCAAAAGGCCAAAGATATTTCCCCGCAAATCGACCTAATCCAATTCCATAATCACATAAATAGAGGACTAATTATAAGCAGAATGAAGAAAAGAAAATGACCAACAATATTTAGCATTTCAACCTAGTTTTTATATTATATACCTGATGAAAACCTGGTTCATGTGTTANTCCGANACCTAGTTCAGTTATGCAAGAGTAGACCCTAGCATCGCTTCCATACAGATGTGGATACCTTTGTATGCATGAATCAAGAACCTTGGCTAGGACTTGTGCCAGGGAGGAACTGATGGCAAAACCACCTCCACCGAATGCCATTCCAAAACCAAAAACCTGGGTGGCATCATAAATCTCCGAGGTTGACCCAACATAGTACCAAAGCCTGTGGTCATATTTGGAAAGTGTTTTGAGCAGATTGTGAGGGAAGAAAATGGTGTCATCATCCCCAAACACATACCATCTAACACCAGAATGGTTAAATGCCACGATCTCTTTCACAATACGTGTCAAACGGATTGCCGACCGTAGACCACCCTTGTGAGTGTAGAGAAACTTGGAAGTGTCTTGAGAGACACAGAGAGGAGGAAGAGAAGCATCATTGTTGGCATTTTCTCCATGTGGGAGAGTATCTACGAAAACACATCCTCTCATTGTTTTATTGGGTATGCTGTTCCACCATAGCTTTATGTATTGCTTCCTCCGAAACCATGAATTTCCGGTTGAGGCAATTCCAAATACAAGATGATCAACAGTGGTAGGATCAGACTCTGACACTTGTGGTGAATAACTCAGTTCTACTACCTTTGTTTTGGCTAGGATTAGCACTGATACGCAGATTGAAATGGTAAAAAATGAAGAACAGACTAAAATTAATTTAATCAGAGTTTGGGTTTTGATTTGTTTCTGAAACGACTCCATGATTAATGAGATTTACATGTGCAAATGGAGATTATTATATTGTTAGAAACATTTATTTTTTCAATTAGTTAGGCCTTATTAGGCAATTATTTAATTGATTTTGATTTTTTTCTTACTGACCGTGAAAAAGATAATCAATTCTTTATTTTTTTTTTCGTCCATGTCATTATTTACCCAAACTTAAGAAATATTGACTTTTTTACTTAATATAAAAATATTTTATGGTTTATTAATGAGTAAATCTTAATATTTTATTCAAAAGCATGTTAAATACGAAGAAAGGTCAGTAATGGTAATAAAGAGAAATAGTCTTTTCGTTTATGTAAGTCTTTTCTAATGAATAAATTATATTGTATATTAATATTAGAACACATAAATATTAAAATATTTAAGTTGTTTTAACTCACAAAAAGTCGCGCTAATATATAAATTATTGGAGAACATGATTTTTCAACATGTTTTTAATGAGAATAACAAAATTACATATCTTATTTTTATATTAATCATATAACATTATATTTCCTAACTTGTAGAAATAAAGTAAACAATATTCACCTAATTTTATCAATGAAAAAATAAAATAAAAAAATTTTAATATATTAAAAAAATTTAATACTCAATCTTAAAAAGTTGAATATAACTTAATTAAAAATGCTCTAATTTATCGAGAACGTAGCATAATCAAGTCTTTATTTTATTATCTCACCGGTGTACCTTCTACAAGAATTAATTATCTCTTAATATATATTAAAATATCAGTAATAATTTATATAAATATTCAAATATAACAATTATGTAATTTATTTAATTTCTGTAATGAAACTTTAAATGTCAAACAAAATGGAACGGAATTAAAGTTGACAAAAGTAAAGCATATTAGACTATTAAATTTTAGGCACACCAAAATAATCAATTTATTTGCACTCAAGTCAAATCCAAGAAATGCAAGCTATATTTATTTAGTTCAATATTATTAATTAATCTTATTTTATAAACTTGTAAATTTAAATAAATCTTGAAAGAGTCTGTATTAGTAAAGTGCGTAATATTTATTTAAAATGTCTATTGTATTTTTAATTAGACATAAAAAACTTAAACAACAAACAAAATTATCAAACACTTTATTAATACACTTAAATGTGTTTTCATCTGAGACGTAACTATAATAATTATTGTATTTTATATGAAATAAAATTATATTATATATAAATTAATTTGTAAAAAAAGTCATATAACTTTAATTTAAATACAATTTAATTTTAATTCATAAAGAGATTATTTCAAAAACTAATTAAGCAAGTAAAAGGGTTATGCTCTTGTATGTCGATCTTTTTACTGTCTTTTCATTGATTTTAGCCTTTCTAAAATCAACCATTAGCCAAACAATATGCTAAATTGAGTCGAATTTTGTAAAAAAGTGATATTATGATATGTTCGTTTGTATCAATTTACTCTCAAAAGATATTGGGAGAGTCAGATTTGTGTGGACGTAGATGTTCGTATTGAGCGAACTTGCGAGATTTCCGCTCCTTCCATCTTGTTTCTTTTAAGTAGATTTTGAATTGAATAAGGGCTTTCTATCATAATATCCCTACCTACGATTACGTTTTATTAATGTTTGTATATGATTTTGTTACTTATGAAGTTAGTTATGTTATGCATGAAACTGATTCCATAGTTCTTGAAGCTTGTAGGTTCTATGTTTGATGGAATTGACGTGATGGTACAACTTGTAGTATACTTTGTTTCATGGTGGGCACAATCCATTCTTAATATTAGATTACTACTTCATATAATTTTGAGCAACAGAAAATCAAATAAAATAGTGAATATAAATAAGTGACAAAAATTCAAATAATATAAACAATATCAAAAAATTCAAATAATATAATCAATGTTAGAAAATTGATTTCATATTCTACCTTTGATGTACAAATTATAACTCTTCACTTTAGTTTATTAGAGCTTCTTAATTCCTTAGATAGAAAAATTTGTCCATTGAATTCTAATCCCTAATTCCTTAGGTCAGTTACAAAATTCAATAAGATCTGAAAGAACAATTATTATCTCAATTGCAAACTAATTAATACCCCAATTTCCCAATTATGAAGTGAAATTGTTCATACAATAAATGTTAGAACATAAATACAATACTAAGATAATTAAAATTAACTAAACATCAATTCAAAAGTTTAAAAATTATAATCAACAGCATTACATCAATTCTCTAACGAAAAGGAAGACTAGTTCTGCATAATGTAAAATTCACAAGAAACTAAAAGAAGAAGTGTAGAATCTCTAATTTGCGTTTTTTTCAAAATTGTTATGTTCCCATTGTTTTTCTCTAATCCTGCTTTTTAGGGGAGTGGTTACTCCCTCTAAGTAACTGTCCTCAATTTCTTGATTTTTCTTTAATCTCTTTAAATTCATGTAATATGATATGTTAATAATTGTTCTGAAAGATTCTATTGTTCATGGAAAAATTCACAATCTGTTTGTGTTCTTATCTGGTTTCAATTTTGCACTCCTAAAGTAAATTCACAAGTTGTGGAAAAAGTCATAACTCAATTGTTGAACTTGCTAATTTGCATTTTATTTCTCTCGAGACAAATCCACATGCTATGGAAACTTTCACAGCTTAGTTGTGGAACTCTCTAGTTTTGGCTCTACATTTTGGAGCAAAATCTATAGGTTGTGAAAAACGTTCACAACTAAGTTGTGGAGCTCTATGATTTCAACTTTACATCTTGGACATCAATTCTTCTAAAGTTGTGATTTTAACACTTAGAAACACCTATCTACAATAAAAACAGAAAAACTTAATGTATGATTCAAAACAAAGATAATGCATGATGAAATTATTCAATTAATGCAATTACGTATGCAAATGACCTAAACTAATATATGAATAGAATTACATTTTATTCACACATCAGTTAATAGTGATAACATGTTAGTGGTTGAAAGGGTTGTAATAATTAATAATAATAATAATAATAATAAATAATAATAATAATAATAATAGTAATAATTAATATTAAATAGTAATACATAATAATAATAATAATAATAATAATAATGAACATTTTTTTATATTATTACCATTAAGGATAATTATCAATCCCTAATGCAATTAAGTAATCGAGTTAAAATTTATGTCCTAGTGAAATTTTATAACCAACTCAAAATTTAGAATAATGTTGAATTGTATAACTTAGTTGAATTTTATAACTCGGTCAAAATTCATAATCGAAACAAATTTTATAAAACACCAATCTTGATTTTTCTAAGATTAGCTCCTGTTACGCTTATAATTACTTTAGTAAACAATCATAAAAGGTTAAAGAAATTAAACAATGTTCAAGCATTCACCTCATTAATACAAGTCTCCAAAAATTGATGTTCATATATTTGAAGATTTTGTTTATTATACTTTTTCTTTTTTCTCTTTTATCTCATATTATTACTCTTTTGATTGATAGTTTGATATTCAGAATCACATACCTCTTTTATTATATTAAAATATAAATTATTTAATATATATTTGACTTTGTAATTGTTAAAATATTTAACGAATTGTTAGTTTATAAAAATGAATGAAGATATAACCATCTCATATAATATGCACAATTTTTTTTTTCAAAAATTATTTTTAAGATCTAACTAGTATTAAGCATCTTATATATAAAAGCTCCATTCTCTACAAAATTCTAATCAATTAAATTATATTTCTTAACTTTTTGTAACGTACAAAACTGTCAAGCCCCCATTAAATTTCTCTTTTTAGTGAAAGACAGGTGTCACTTCCCATTTAATTCCCTAGGATAGTGGGGGACAAACTGTTAGTCTCATTAAATTTTCCATCTATCGAGAACCGTGTGACAGCAGGGAGAATGTGAGTTTTCAGAAAGTGAAAGACAGGTGACAGACAAGCAGTGGACCGATCGTTTTTAGTGGAGGCCATATTTAAAGTTGAATTTTAAAAATTGGTGTCACTTTTCTACATGCAACACATCTTTTCAGTTCAGTTTCTAGAACCTCCATTCTCCCCTCCTTCTCTCTAAAACTCTCAAACTTCTCTCTAGATTTCTGACATTTCTCTTTCTCCGGTCATCAATCTGTCTTCAGATTAAATCTTCTCGGTGACAAGCTCTTTCAATTGCACCAATCAGTTATCAATTTGAGCCGATATGTTCACGTCCTCCTTTTCCTTTGAAGTTCTGCGTTTTGCTAAACATGCAAGTGTTTTCAGCTTGCATGTGGTTGTTATCTTTCTCTGAAATAGTTTTTGGTGCATTTGATTCTATGGTGGATGTCTTCACCGATCAGACCTTGGATTTGGAAGCCACAGAAGTTAGTGGCAATGAGAGACTTAGAAACTAGCTGGAATTAGAGGTAAGGGAAGCTTATAAGATTTAATTATGACTTTTTCATATGAATTGATGCATGATTGAATGAGTATATGATTGATCACTTTAATTGATTGTTGAAGTATAGTATGTTGTTTGTGTGTATAATCTGTTTGATATCTGGTATGAAAATTTAATAGTTATAGAATAAGCCATAAACATGTTGAACTTGATAAACTTCTGTGATTGTAATTGAGGGTCATTAGGACCGTTTGGTTTTCCCCAAAACCTTCGGCCTTGACTGAATCCTCTTCTGTAGGGAATCAATTGATGATTGATCGGTCTTATAAAACTTATATTGATTCTTTTACTACTTTTGCTTAGTCTAGCCTTTCCAAACAAGTTAAGAAAGTTTCCCCTCTCGGTTTTAGTGTATATATATATAATCATCTATTAAAAAATGTTTGGTCATAAACTGAGCGTTCGGTCATTTAAGTACTCGGTCATAGATCGAGTGCTCGGTCTTAGGAGATACTCGGTCATAGACTAAGTACTCGGTGATTGTAGTCATAATATTCTTTAAAGAGTACTCGGTCTTAAAGTGCTCGGTCATAGACGAGCATTTCTGTCATTTAAAGTGTTCGGTCTTATATTAATAATATTATTGTTGAGTGGTCGGTTTTGTACTGACACTCGGTTTGAAGTGCTCAGTCATAGACTAGCATTTCGGACATTGAAGTGCTCGATCTTATACTAGCATTTAGTCTTTGAAGTACTCGATTTTATATTAATATTATTCTTTGGAAGAGTGCTCAGTCTTATACTAACACTTAATTTCATAAAGAGTGTTCGGTCTTGGACTGACATTCGGTTTCTTGAAGAGAACTTCTTTTATACTAAATCATTGGAACTTAATTATAAAGTATTCGGTCTTGAATAGTATTTTGTCCCCATTATAGTTAACCAGTTGTTGATTGTTCGGTCATTTCCATAAATTATCTATATCTTGTAAGTTTTGCATGGTCTCAAATAGCATTTGGCTTCTCTTAGATGTTTGACCGTTCGGTCACTTCTTAAAGTATCTTTTTACATTTGGTTTTCTTCTCAGTATTTGACCGTTCGGTCATTTCCTCAAAGTACTTTTTTTTAAAATATTAAAGAATTAATTATGGATAAGACTGTGTGCTATACTATGGGATTTGGATTATATGGAATGAGAAGGATGAGGAATATCATGATCATTTTAAGAGAATTCCAAGGAGGAATGTCTTATGACTGAAATTGAATGGTAAGGTATGAACATGGCTAAGTTAAGTTGTCGCTTATCCTGATATTCCGTGATTATTCCTTCTCATGTAGAGAAGGGTAACTCATGTGTGGGAATGGCAGGAGGTCCTTTAGCCTCAGGGTATTTCTATACCGAGGTAACTCCACTAGACTAACCTCGGGTGGCGATCTGTTGAGTGTATCCCAGCCAGGTCCACCCAGGTGCACAAGCGTCGTAACTACATAGTTCATACCGTCCGGACAACGTCTAAAGTGGTCGGTCATTATTATTTATACGTTCGGTGTTTGATTGCTAATATGTATGATGATTGTATGATTGAAATATTGATTTGGAAGTATTCAATTATCATGTTGAATGTATGTTGGAATTGATTAGTTAAATTACATAAGCTTACCCTTATTTTCTGTCATGTCTATGTTGTCGTTCGGTCATTTTGCCGATCGGTTGTTCTCTTCACTACAATGATCATCCAATGGATGTGAGCAAAAGGCGACCTTGAAGATTACTTGGAGGAAGCATTCCAAACCGTTCAACCCGAAGATAGTGTAGGACCGTCTGGTCAATAGATTGTAGTTATTTTTATTTCTTAGAAAATCGTTCGGTATCTTTTTGTATATGTTGTTTTGTAAACCGTTCGGTATCAACCTCTTTTGTAGTACCGATCAGTCTAGAGTTAAACCTTGATCGTTCGATCTCAACTTGTACATTCTATCCGACTTCTGTCTTGTTCAGTTTTTAACATTTTATATGATATTTCATATTCCAATTCTCTTTAATTACTTATTCACCACTATTCTTTATTATTATTTTTATTAACTCCTTAAAATAATTATAGTACAGCCTTAACAAAACTTTATTATAAAATAGAAGTTTAATACTTTAATTGCTACATTCAAACATATCACTCCTCCATCTTTGTAAATATATTTATTTCCATTTTTATGCATAAATAAATCAATTATATATAGGTATTAATAACATAAATAATAAATTTGATGTTAATAACATAATTGAAATTAAGGAAAGGAAACTCAGAACAAATCATTAGGATATTTAAATTATTGGTTCTTTTTCAACGTAAAATTTATTGAATAAGTTTACCCTTGAAATAGGCAATAGAACCGATAGAACTACTCAATAAAAAATAGGTGTTTCATCCTACACCTCCAAGCTTTCATCCTGCACCTCCAAAAATTACCATTTTAACCTTAATTAATGTTATTTTAATATTTTCTCTTTCTTCATAAAGTCATTCTGCACCTCTCTAATTCTTTCTCTTTCTTATTAAAGTCAACCTACACCTTTATAATTTTCTCTCTCTCTTATTATAGTCATCCTACACCATTTTAATAGACTTTAAAATCTATATAATTTTTTTTATAAATTTTTTAAATTTCATTTTAAATTTAATAATAGTTTAATTTAATTTAAAATTTTAAAATTATTTAATATACGTTTATTTCTTAATAATTATTAAAATATAATTTTTATTATTATAATAGTTAT